>NW_021822233.1:1017217-1024606 GCF_901001165.1 Salmo trutta
TAGTACTAATGATACTACTGCTACTGCTACTACTACTAATACTACTACTACTACTGCTGCTACTACTAGTACTAATGATACTACTGCTACTGCTACTACTACTACTACTACTACTGCTACTACTAGTACTAATGATACTACTGCTACTGCTACTACTACTACTACTACTGCTACTACTAGTACTAATGATACTACTGCTACTGCTACTACTAGTACTAATGATACTACTGCTACTGCTACTACTACTACTACTACTACTGCTACTACTACTACTATACTACTACTACTGCTACTGCTACTACTACTAATACTAATACTACTACTACTACTACTATTACTGCTACTGCTACTGCTACTACTACTAATACTACTACTACTACTACTGCTACTACTAGTACTAATGATACTACTGCTACTGCTACTACTACTACTACTGATACTACTACTCTTGAATGCAAGCCATAGACCATAAATACATCAGTATCAACTTAAAATACAATCAATAAAGTCTAGTCCATAACTGAGAAATCTTTTTATTTTTATAAAGCAATCCTCAAACAATCCTTTATTACAGTATGGGGGTCAGACCTTCACTTGAATGACAGCACATACAAGTTGCTGCTAAATTATTGATCAACATCAATTCAGCTAATGTTCTACATGTGTTCTAGTTTCTCTCTGAGGAGAGAGAGGGTTAGCTCTTATAACAGGTCTAGTTAATCAATATCTATGTAGGGTTGCCACTGTGGATTCAACTCACCCTACATAGAATGTAATACAGTCACTTTTTGATACACTCAGATATTATTATTATTTTGCTCTGCAGTAAACTGAATTGTGTCTAGAGCATAATGTCCTTTCATTTTTTGTTTGTATCATGTCTGAGTTATGAGGTTTCCATCCCAAATGTGATTACAAACTGCTCCATAGCACTACTACTTAAACGTATGTCAACTGTTTAAAATGCATGTGATTTAAAAAAATTATGTAAAAATGGAATTTAAATATTATGTTTATAGTTATAGGACCTATTTGCTCAATTGAATATTAATGTTTATAATACCACAACAGATTAAAAAAAAACTTTTCTCCAAATGAATTGTAATAAACCTAAATCACCCGAACTAAAGGGAGTTAAACAGTGAAACAGCAGCAGGCTCGTCCATAGTCATACCAACACAAGGAAATGAAGCCGACTAGCTTTGTTGCTTTGTTTCCCTGTTGTTCATTAAACAGTAGTTTAGATTCTGTTAGTTCCATATTTCACTTCCTGCTGCGTCATGTGAACAGACAGATAAAAGAGAGGACCAACTGGTCCTACCTGCTCGGAGATCAACATTCCACCCCCCCTCATCCTCTCCACTTCTCCTTCTGTTTAGCCCCCCACGGAGGACAATCCTGGAAGGTAGATAAAAAAGGACAACTAAAGATAATTAAATCTAAAAAGGAAAAAGCCTAAGTTGCTTTGTTCACACAAACAGTTGGGTGTAGATTTGGGCACAGTGAGGGTTTGGTTAATTTATACAATAGCCCTATGGGAGTCCAGAGGAGCAGATAGGATAGGTTGGTTAGGGACGTGGTTGTTACTGTGTGCTTCTAAATGGCTCATATACACTGAGTATACAAAACATTAGGAACACCTGCTCTTTCTATGACATAGACTGACCAGGTGAATCCAGGTGAAAGCTATGATCCCTTATTGATGTCACTTGTTAAACCCACTTCAATCAGTGTAGATGAAGGGGAGGAGCAAGGTTATAGAAGGATTTTTAAGCCTTGAGACAATTGAGACATGGATTGTGTATGTGTGCCATTCAGAGGGTGAATGGGCAAGACAAAACATTTAAGTGCCTTTGAACAAGGTACGGTAGTAGGTGCCAGGAGCACCAGTTTGTGTCAAGAAATGCAACACTGCTGGGTTTTTCACACACAACAGTTTCCCGTGTGTATCAAGAATGGTTCACCACCCAAAGGACATCTAGCCAATTTGACACAACTGTGAGAAGCATTGGAGTCAACATGGGCCAGCATTCCTGTGGAACGCTTTCCACCTTGTAGAGTCCATGACCTGATGAATTGAGGCTGTTCTGAGGGCCACTCAATATTAGGAAGGCGTTCTTAATGAGTGTACCCTCCGTGTATGGACCTTGGATGGAACATGAGTATCTTCCTTCCTGCTTTTTACTTTTTATTTTTTATTCACAGCAAAATAATTGTTCCAAATACTGATTAAACAAATATATTATATACAGTTGAAGTCGTAAGATTACATACACTTGGTTGGAGTCATTAAAACTCGTTTTTCAACCACTCCACAAATTTCTTATTAACAAACTATAGTTTTGTCGAGTCGGTTAGGACATCTACTTTGTGCATGACACAAGTCATTTTTCCAACAATTGTTTATAGACAGATTATTTCACTTATAATTCACTGTATCACAATTCCAGTGGGTCAGAAGTTTACATACACTAAGTTGACTGTGCCTTTAACAGCTTGGAAAATTACAGAAAATGATGTCATGGCTTTAGAAGCTTCTGATAGGCTAATTGACATAATTTGAGTCAAATGGGGGTGTACCTGAAAGAAACAGCCAAAACCTAATAATTGTAGACCTCATCAAGTCAGGTTCATCCTTGGGAGCAATTTCCAAATGCCTGAAGGTACCACGTTCATCTGTACAAAGAATAGTACGCAAGTATAAACACCATGGGACCACGCAGCCATCATAACACTCAGGAAGGAGATGCGTTCTGTCTCCTAGAGATGAACGTACTTTGGTTCGAAAAGTGCAAATCAATCCCAGAACAACAGCAAAGGACCTTGTGAAGATGTTGGAGGAAACAGGTTCAAAAGTATCTATATCCACAGTAAAACGAGTCCTGTATCGACATAAACTGAAAGGCTGCTCAGCAAGAAAGAAGCTACTGCTCCAAAACCGCCATAAAAAAACAGACTACGGTTTGCAACTGCACATGGGGTCAAAGATCGTACTTTTGGAGAAATTTCCTCTGGTCTGATGAAACAAAAATAGAACTGTTTGCCCATAATGACCATCGTCATGTTTGGAGGAAAAAGGGGCAGGCTTGCAAGCCGAAGAACACCATCCCAACCGTGAAGCACAGGGGTGGCACCATCATGTTGTGGGGGTGCTTTGCTGCAGGAGGGACTGGTGCACTTCACAAACTAGATGGCATCATGAGGATGGAAAATTATGGGGATATATTGAAGAAACATCTCATGACATCAGTCAGGAAGTTAAAGCTTGGTCGCAAATGGGTCTTCCAAATGGACAATGACCCCAAGCATACTTCCAAAGTTGTGGCAAAATGGCTTAAGGACAACAAAGTCAAAGTATTGGAGAGGCCACTCAAAGCCCTGACCTCAATCCCATAGAAAATTTGTGGGCAGATCTGAAAAAGCGTGTGCGAGCAAGGAGGCCTACAAACCTGACTCAGTTAAAACCAGCTCTGTCAGGAGGAATGGGCCAAAATTCACCCTTATTGTGGGAAGCTTGTGGAAGGCTACCCAAACATTTGACCCAAGTTAAACAATTTAAAGGCAATGCTACCAAATACTAATTGAGTGTATGTAAACTTCTGACCCCCTGGGAATGTGATGAATGAAATAAAAGTTGAAATAAATAATTCTCTCTACTATTATTCTGACATTTCACATTCTTAAATAAAGTGGTGATCCTAACTGACCTAAGACAGGGAATTTTTACTTGTATTAAGTGTCAGGAATTGTGGAAAACTGAGTTTAAATGTATTTGGCTAAGGTGTATGGCTAAGGTGTATGTAAACTTCCGATTTTAACTGAATATATATATTACCCTTATTTGACCAGGTAAGTTGACTGAGAACACATTCTCATTTACAGCAATGACCTGGGGAACAATCGCTTTAAGCCAACAACCATAGCAGTCACAACACTGAAAATCATTCATCTGTATCATATAGGGTCTAATATCAATCAATTAAAATATAACCTTTCTTCTTAATTTGTCTGATTTCGTTCACCATACTGTTCCTTTTTTGTTGTTGACAGATTTAGATCAGATAGAATTCCTGCATGTTATATCATGACAGTAATACATGTTTAGCCAGTGTCCAACTATTGTACAATTTGTGGTGAAATGACAAAGTGTCATGAATTGACTCCCTTGCCACCATTAGAGGAGTAAACATGGCTGTGATGTGCCTTGTTGTTCCTACTCATGCCTGCATCCCATCGATGACAAATCTCAAATTATAATACTGTAATGCTTCACATAGGCCCAGCTATTTAGGCCTGAATTTAATATTCATTGCTTTTGCAGCTTGGTTGGTTTTAAGGTGCTTTCACCCTTATCCACCCTACTCCAAACCCCACCCCCTCCCCGGCATCACCACATCTATACCCCTAGCCTCCAAATAGGGGCAAATGCAGTCACTGCCTGGGACAGACGACAGACACACACATCCCACATCCACCCCTCTCTTTGTCCCTCCCTTCCTCCTTTCCTCCCTCCTTCACTCATTTTCCCATTCCCTTTCTCTGTCTCCCTTTCTCTGTCCCCATCACTCTCCCTTGTCCTTGTTTTTGATCTTCAAATGCTGGTAGGGATAATGACTACAAATCAGGGATGAAGGTGAGTGATCACAATGTGGCCCAGCCTTCCCAGCTGGCCTTTTATACAGCCCTCCCTAGTATGATGCCTCTTCCTGACTCCTGTCTTTCTGCTGAAAACCCAGTGAACTACTACACTAGAAGGAGATCACATGGGCCGCTCAGAGGTGAATACAGACAATCATACTATTGGATTCAGAGTGCTCGTGAACTAGCCCCTTGTTATTTGGAGTGTTCACTCTTAGTACAACGAGGTTGCTAGTATTGTATGGCTTTATCTATTTTTTTATGGCGTAGTTGGCGGGATATCTCTCGGCTGCCTGACAATACCATCACGAAATAAAAAGTAAACATCATGAAATTAAAAAGAAAAATGAAAGGGGCAGTCCAGTTAAAAAGTGATTTTATTGTATTTTATATATATTTCCAGACAATGAGGTTGGAAAAATACTGTGAAATTGTGAAAATGATGATAATGCCCTTTTAGTGTAAGACCTGTTTGAAAGGAGCACCTGACATTTCATCTTGTTTTCCATAGGTGGGGATATGGACTGCCTGGCGACATCCCCAGGCGGTGTAAGGGCTCTATTCTATCTGGAAAGCTGAAGTGTTACAGATTTCGCGATTGAAATTTAAAGGTAATTTCCGACTGAGCCTACATATGTAGCATTTACCATGAATGCAGTCTCCGCTAAAGCGGGAACATTGCCTTTAATTTTGAATCACTCTGTAATGCTGAACATCCACGATGCGGATTGAATTGAGCCCTAAATTTTTTTTTTACTCAATCACGTACAAGCAATTTTTGCATCTGTGTTTAAATGTATCTATAGCACAACAACAATCATCAAATGCTCAAATACATTTACAGCTCTTCTGATCTTTTTCTTGCCTTAGTACCTGGGGTTGATCAGCTTTAATACTGCAGATAGATTGTAGCTTCCATCAACCTAATTGTCTGCATCATTTCCAATGCCGCAAATGCAGTTTTGTAAATATATATACACATATCATGCAAAATTCACTGCTAAGTGTTTTGTTCACAGAATTTTAACACATTGTTTTCATCAGAAAATAAATGCGTGCAATTTTGTTCACTGTTTTAGTCCATCAGTAAATACTACAGCATAACATTCTGAATCACCCATCAGAGTCATAACATCTGGAAAGATCTAGGCAATGGGAACCGGCTAACCTTAATGATTTTTTACAGAATTGCAGACATGCAGAGATGCAGAGAATGACATTAAGTTACTCCTAAGTAACTTTGGCTGACTCCTAAGTCATCATCTTTCACATTGTAACCTTCCATTATTGAGTTGTGATATGTTGTGTATGATGCCTATACATTAATCTCAGTAGAGAGTCTCCATTGCATTCACCTTTCCTTATTTCTATTGTGGATAGTGTTTCTGTACACCAATGGAACGTCTACTAAACAATGAGTAAACCAGCCTTGGTATTGAGTACATGAAATTAGATTGTGATAATACCAGTGAATGAATCCTGTACACAATATGCTTTTATCAGGAACAATATTTGATTTTATATGTATGAAATTGTTTGGTGGAATATGCATAAATGGACAGTGATTTCCCATAATGCTGCACCTTTGGATAGTTGTACTTCCAGTTTTGATCATCTTGATTTAGTCACTACAAAGAAAATGTACTGATCTACTGGGATTTGTACGTTTTTTGTCTGTTTGGACTCAAGAGATGAGTATGGTTGTGTTAATGTTTTTCAAATCAAATCAAAATCAGATGTTATTGGTCACATACACATATTTAGCAGATGTTATTGATCACATACACATATTTAACAGATGTATTGCAGGTGTAGCTAAATGCTTTTTACAGGCAGTCATTTTCTTTTGATGAATCTACAGTATTTGCAATTCTGACGGTGTACTATATTTTTGATGAACGTATTCATGTTTTGAGAAAGCAACTACATTTTGAAAACACATTTACTGTCTTGCAAAAGGCCACAGTGTGCTGCGTCTTGTGAACTCTGTTTTGAAAATCGACAACATTGTTCCAAAAAATGATTGTAGGTGATTAAGAAAAATGCTGTAATTTGCCCTACTCTCTGTCAATAACAGCTAGTTTTCAGGTTACATATCCCTCCCATGACTTACCTAGTTAAATAAAGGTTACATTAGGATCCTCCAAATAGGCCCCTCACTCAGACCACTGCTAAGAAGATATTTTTGTTTATATTTGATCAATTTAATTGAAAACAATCACAGTAAGGTACTTAATTGTTAGCCAGAAATGATTTGATATGGAGATAAAAACAGCTGCATTGGACCTTGGATACATTATTCGTTATCACTCTGAAAGTTACAGCCCTGCAAGTTCAAAATAACCAACGCGGTATTGTTATTATAATACACTGTAGCTACAGTTCTTCATGAGGATACTGGTTCAGACTGGTTCTACTAGCTACAGATCTACATGAGGATACTGGTTCAGACTGGTTCTACTAGCTACAGCTCTACATGAGGATACTGGTTCAGACTGGTTCTACTAGCTACAGATCTTCATGAGGATACTGGTTCAGACTGGTTCTACTAGCTACAGATCTACATGAGGATACTGGTTCAGACTGGTTCTACTACTACAGCTCTACATGAGGATACTGGTTCAGACTGGTTCTACTAGCTACACCTCTTCATGAGGATACTGGTTCAGACTGGTTCTACTAGCTACAGCTCTACATGAGGATACTAGTTCAGACTGGTTCTATTAGCTACAGCTCTACATGAGGATACTG
>NW_021822234.1:0-33730 GCF_901001165.1 Salmo trutta
TCTGTCTCTCTCTCTCTCTCTCTCTCTCTCTCTCTCTCGGTCTCCTCTGTCTCTCTCTGCTCTCTCTCTCTCTCTCTCTCTCTCTCTCTCTCTCTCTCTGTCTCTCTCTCTCTCTCTCTCTCTCTCTCTCTCTCTCTCTCTCTCTCTCTGTCTCCTCTCTCTCTCTCTCTCTCTCTCTCTCTCTCTCTCTGTCTCTCTCTCTCTCTCTCTCCTCTCTCTCTGTCTCTCGTCTCTCTCTCTGTCTCTTCTCCTCTCTCTCTCTCGCCTCTCTCTCTCTCTCTCTCTCTACTCTCTGTCTCTCTCTCTCTCTCTCTCTCTCTCTCTCTCTCTGCTCTCTCTCTCTCTCTCTGTCTCTCTCTCTCTCTCTCCTCTCTCTCCTCTCTCTCTCTCTCTCTCTCTCTATCTCTGTCTCTCTGTCTCTCTCTCTCTCTCTCTCTCTCTCTCTCTCTCTCTCTCTCTCTCTCTCTCTCTCTCTCTCTTCTCTCTCTCTCTCTCTGTCTCTCTCTCTCTCTCTCTCTCTCAACCCATTGGGTATAACTCTTTATATGTAAAACTTACCCATGTTCTCTCATTTTGCATGTTACAGCAAAGCTATAATAACCTTGAGGCACATCATTGGAACTATTTTCTCCTAGTAGGGAGGAGGGGTTATCGATGCCCAGTAAAGGCCAACCTGTCATCAGCTTCTAGATCCGAGGATCATTCCTTGGAGACGAGGCATAATCTCCAAACTATTTAATAAAATGTCATATTGCTTTCCGTCTCCGTCGTTCATTCGGTTAAGCCTGTACTAACTTTATTGGGGTCAATTCTAGCGAACATTAGAAACAGTTTAAATTTAAACGGGTTTCCTCCAGCTCAAAAATGCTCATCAGCCAATTCAAATCATTGATTTACTTGCATGTGATAGAACGTTTACATTATACCTGGTCCCACATTAGTACATAAAAAAAAAACACTGTGTTAATTTGTACATATAGTACAGAATTAACGAGAGACTGTGTTGCAACCGTCAGATAAACTGGTACACGTTAGTCCTATTCTAACTACACCACATGACAGCGATTATTTCCTGGAACCAAAAATTCCCACATCAGCCTATCAAAGATCTTAGACTTTATATGCACCAACCAACGGCATTTCTGTAAAATAGGTCAACCCTGTCCACCAGAGAGATATTTTTATACGGCACTGATGCATCCTTGACTACGCTACTAGCTGCTAGCGCTAACGCTAGACAACATTTTCACGTTTTAGACCCCTATCACAGATTATTATACAACGCGTATGTTTATATTCGTACGTTGTATAAAAAAAAATTAAAAAATAATAATTAAAAGATGCTCGTGGTCTTCTCAAATAGCTGTAATTTTACCCCTACTGCTATCACTAATTGGTGGTGTGTGTTCCACTAAGGCTGTAAATAAACCCAGAGACCGCAATATACGATGACTCTTGAGTTCTAAATCTCTGTCGAGGCAAAGTTTTTAATTCGGAGAGAAAAAACGGCTCCACTTTTCGGTCCTCAAGTCAAATAAGGCATAAGTGACAAAACAGATGATTATAGAAAACAACAAAAAAAACGTTATATATTCTAGTGTAGCCTGCACGTCTGTGTAATATAATCTCGTGTAGCAAACAATTTTTTATGTAGGCTACCTCTGATTTGTCTCATAACCTTTTTTATTTTTATTTTGTGTGTAAATTGACTAGATATTAATCACTGCAGTATTAAGCCTAATAACATTGAGGTAATGCAGTATGGGCTGATATCCATGTGCTTCTAACGAGGCCTACACATCTCCAGCCTGTCTGTCTTCATGGTTTTCTTGCGGAATTATCACTTTGCTTCTCCGCTGCCTCGGATATTCCTCTTAAATCTTTGTGGAGGAAAAAGACAGATTAGAATAGTTTGTTGAACACTGGGCAAAAAAAAAACTGGTTGAATCAATGTTGCTTGCACGTCATTTCAACGAGAAAATACTATGTGATGATGTTAAATCAACATTTTGTATTTTTTTTGTAGTTGTTGTATAATCTCGATCTTGGCTGTTTGTAGTTATTTCGTCTTAAAACAAAACAGGTCATTTGAGTGGTTATTCCATTTAGCCTACATCAACGCAGTTTACAGTCTATGGACAATAATTGTGTATTGTAACGGCTGTTGAATGGAGTAGACCAAGGCGCAGCGTGGTTAGTGCTCATCATGAAATTTAATGGAAAATGAGAACACTTTACAACTAAACAAAAGACAACAGCCAAACAGTTCTGTCAGGTAACAAAATGACTAAACAGAAAATAACTACCCACAAAACCCAAAGGAAAACAGGCTGCCTAAGTATGGCTCCCAATCAGCAACAACGATATACAGCTGTCCCTGATTGAGAGCCATACCCGGCCGAAACAAAGAAATACCAAACATAGAAAAAAGGACATAGAATGCCCACCCCAACTCACGCCCTGACCAACCAAAATAGAGACATAAAAGGATCTCTAAGGTCAGGGCGTGACATGTATTCAGCGTTCTATCACTTGCAAGTAAGGTAAATCAACTATTTTTATTGGCTGATTCGCATTTTGAGCCAGAGCAACTGTTTAAATGTAAACTGTTTCTAACGTTCGCAAGTATTGACCCCCCTATCTAATCGCCTTCCTAAAAAAATGTTGTTGAACCACTTAGAAAATGGAATGTTAATGTTCAACTCTGCCTTGGACTTTCATTCAAACAACAAAGCACATTTTAAGATATTCAATAGTTGTAATAATTAAACCAGAGGTAGACTCTGAACCTCAGTAACCGATTAGAGCCATCACTGTCTGGCGTTTATAAACAGGATTTAGCTGTGTTGCAGGGATCATGCCACAACTTGAAAACATTCATAATCTCACTGGTCCCAATCTAAGCAAAGCTGTGAGTACAAACACGGTACACAGGTGCACCCAACACCACAAAATAACATATTTCATATCCCAAGGTCAACTTGGCTCAATCATTCTGCATTTTTATTTTGCCAACTCCTAATTTTCGGACTTTTAAAGTGGCAGTGTAAACCTGCGTGAGGTGCGGCCAGCCGGTAAAGGGCACTGGTTGCTAAAACATATATTTATATGCAGCGTGTGGATACCTGAGTTTGGCTTCAGCACCATAGAAACATAGGAGACCACGTCGTATGACTGGTCGAACTCAGATGATCTGATGGGTGCGTTGTCAGTAAGACCTCAGGGATATGAAGAAAACCTCTAATTTCCTGGATTCATGAATCTCAAGTACTTGAGATGCTTGTCGTTTGGCTCAGCTGGTAGAGGATGGCATGTGCAATGCCAAGGGTTGTGGGTTTGTTTTCTCATGGGGAGGGACCAGTATGGGGGGGGGGGGAAAGTACCAAAATGTAAGTTGCTCTGGATAAAAGCATCTGTTGAAATATAAATGCAGAGCAGCGTTGAATAATGGGCAATATGCTTCGCCACCTCTCTGAGTGTCAGGAACCACTTTAGACCTGTCAGGGAGGCATTTCACAGTGATGAATCACCACAAGTAATGAGATGTTCTTTTTTTTTCAGCTGTCAAACCAAACAGCGGATGGCTTTTATTGCTCTGTCGCAATTGAGCTGTTCTTCCATCTAATGTCATCCTTTTGTGTCCATGTCGAAGAGTTAGTATTTTCGTCTCCCAGAAGCCTTTTCACCGTGTTCTTTTAATATCAGGCTGCTCTAACTCTAACTGGGAGATCTGGTCCAAGCTGGTGTTTGTTTAACGTACCACATGTTTTTTCTTCCCCCTCTTCACAACCTCCTAGCTACTAGTCCATCATCTGTCCAAAGGGAGTTCCTTCATTAAACGGGGAATAGAAACGTAATCTAGAGAAGTTTGGCACTCGCAGGTTTTCCAAATAAAATATTGATCATTTTAGTATCAGATGAGGTTAAATCAACACGCATCCCTAGGTCCAAATCATCCTTGTATATAAAAAAAATGAGCGGTCTCGGGGCCAGCTAGCTCATAGTCAACCTCTTCACCTTGTAATGCCTGGCAGGCTTGGAACGAAGAGAGGAATCAAAACCATACGTTTTGGAGTGGTCAGAGATTCCTCTGTGTTGAATGATGTATATCAGCTTGTGGAAAGCATGGCTGTATTAGGGTGTCTTATTGTAAAGCATGGCTGTATTAGGGTGTCTTATTGTAAAGCACGGCTGTATTAGGGTGTCTTATTGTAAAGCACGGCTGTATTAGGGTGTCTTATTGTAAAGCACGGCTGTATTAGGGTGTCTTATTGTAAAGCACGGCTGTATTAGGGTGTCTTATTGTAAAGCACGGCTGTATTAGGGTGTCTTATTGTAAAGCACGGCTGTATTAGGGTGTCTTATTGTAAAGCACGGCTGTATTAGGGTGTCTAATTGTAAAGCACGGCTGTATTAGGGTGTCTTATTGTAAAGCGCGGCTGTATTAGGGTGTCTTATTGTAAAGCGTGGCTGTATTAGGGTGTCTTATTGTAAAGCGCGGCTGTATTAGGGTGTCTTATTGTAAAGCGCGGCTGTATTAGGGTGTCTTATTATAAAGCGTGGCTGTATTAGGGTGTCTTATTGTAAAGCGTGGCTGTATTAGGGTGTCTTATTGTAAAGCGCGGCTGTATTAGGGTGTCTTATTGTAAAGCGCGGCTGTATTAGGGTGTCTTATTGTAAAGCGCGGCTGTATTAGGGTGTCTTATTGTAAAGCGCGGCTGTATTAGGGTGTCTTATTGTAAAGCGCGGCTGTATTAGGGTGTCTTATTGTAAAGCACGGCTGTATTAGGGTGTCTTATTGTAAAGCGTGGCTGCATTAGGGTGTCTTATTGTAAAGCGTGGCTGTATTAGGGTGTCTTATTGTAAAGCACGGCTGTATTAGGGTGTCTTATTGTAAAGCACGGCTGTATTAGGGTGTCTTATTGTAAAGCACGGCTGTATTTGGGTGTCTTATTGTAAAGCACGGCTGTATTAGGGTGTCTTATTGTAAAGCACGGCTGTATTAGGGTGTCTTATTGTAAAGCGCGGCTGTATTAGGGTGTCTTATTATAAAGCACGGCTGTATTAGGGTGTCTTATTGTAAAGCACGGCTGTATTAGGGTGTCTTATTGTAAAGCACGGCTGTATTTGGGTGTCTTATTGTAAAGCACGGCTGTATTAGGGTGTCTTATTGTAAAGCACGACTGTATTAGGGTGTCTTATTGTAAAGCGTGGCTATATTAGGGTGTCTTATTGTAAAGCGTGGCTGTATTAGGGTGTTTTATTGTAAAGCACGGCTGTATTAGGGTGTTTTATTGTAAAGCATGGGACCGGAAAATACCTGGCATCTATAGGATCCATCTCGTATGTGCTGCAGACTACCTGTTTTGTAACAGAAAGAACTGGTTCTTATTAACAGTGGAATTGAAATAAAGTGCCCACTTTTGTCAAGTCACATAAGACAGCAGGACACTGATGGTTGAAACTATAAAAGAAAGTCTTTGTAGAAAATGATTTCCGTCACTTAAAATGTCTTAAATACTCCTGAGGCACGGAATGAATAGACACGCAGGCAGAGGCAGGAAACTCCTTGAACTATGATGAAAGTAGCCGTCACGGCAACAAAGAGCTCCTGACATGTCAAGATGATTTTTGGGATTTCCAATGAACATTACTTCAATTACCAGAATTATATAATTCGCTGTCAGAGGAAAAAGCTTTCAGCTTTTCAGCTGTTAATCTTAACAAATGCGTTTGGTCAATGTGCAATAGCAACCCACACAGTATGTGTTGGTCACAGCGGGCTAAAAGCCTCTTATTCAATCTCTCAGAAACACTTTGTATTGGTCAGGAGTCCAAGCAGCCTGGAGGGAAGAGGGAAGAGTCGATGGTCGCGAGGAAATCGTCGAGGTCATCACGTTTATTTACAAGAAAACCTTGTGGGGCCATACTAGTGAACATTAGAAATGTTTTTTTTTTTATGTTTAAGTTTAAGCTTCAGCCAATAACAATTGTTGCCGTAGTTGCACGTGATCAGAGGTTACATGTTAGCTGTATTTATTTGCTCAATCTGGTTTTGTCTTTTTTTTAAATATTTTATATTGAATTTTCTTATATCAAAGCACTTTAACATAGCACTTATCTTTGCAACACTTAATCCCTTTGTCCCTTAGGGGGGTGGGGGATGTCCAATTATGTACTTATTTATTTATTTATTTATTTATTTAATTGATGCAGTTTGCCTTTTTACCGTCAGCCCTTTATCAATAATTATCTTCCTCCTATTATTGAACTGTTGTGGGTAACCCCCTCGGAGCTCTCTGCCTTTCATGTTCTCCCATCCTCTCAAGACCGGTCGGATGTACAAAATAGAAACAGGGCAGAAAGTTGCAATTGGCCGGGTGCAACCCAAGGTTTGATACCAGTATAAAACAGAAACCTTCTTAAACCGAACCCTAACCTTAAGCTTCATGTCCACATCCCGAGTTCAACCCTAACCATTTCTCTGTTAATCTTCCCTCATTGAATTCATTGTATTCACTTAGACATCAACCTTGTGGCACTCATCTTTTCCTATTGAGTGCAATAGGTGTCAAGTTACCCATAAAACCTAGTGGTCAAGCAGGGATATTTTTCCGACATTCCTTTTTTTCCATAGGGGATTTTAGAAACACTTAAAATAGGGGTTGTGTTGTGTGTAGGCTTTACCCTGGTGTGACGTTTTGATAACCGTGTAAATCTCTCTCTGCCAAGTTGACTTTTATCAATCTCAGATTCAAAAATGCTAATTAGCATCAAAGTAGACATCACGTAAAAACTACAAATCCCAGCAAGCTCCCGCACTCAATCACTAGCTGACATTTAAAACTTACACAAGATAGATAGTTAATCCAGAGATTCTTACCTTTGCCTTGATTCGGCAGTCTCATCCAGATCATCATGGCCTTTGTAGTTCTTTATGATAGCCACATTAGCAGCTAATTAGTAAATACAGGTGAATATATGGATACAAGTCACCTTGTCCAAGAGAGATTTACACTGTTATCAAAATGTCATCCCAGGGTAAGCCCTTCATGAAACAGAGCCCGTATTTTAAGGATTTCAAAAATCCCCTGTGGGAAAAATGGTGGAAAAACGACTGGAACCATTTGCCTGTTTGACCACTAGGTTTTATGGGTATTATGACTCATACTGTGGTACTCTATGGTGCTAATCACAGACAAAATCCTAGAGGAAAACCTGGTTCAGTCTGCTCTCCACCAGACACTGGGAGATGAATTCACCTTTCAGAAGAACAATAACCTAAAACTGTGGCCAAGTTACAGTTTTGAATTAAATCTACCTAAAAATATAGGATAAGACCTGAAAATGGTTGTCTAGCAATGATCAACAAGCAATTTGACAGAGCTTGAAGAATTTTGAAAATAATAATGGGACAATATTATACAATCCTGATGTGGTAAGCTCTTAGAATCTTACCCAGAAAGCCTCACAGCTGTAATCGTTGCCAAAGGGGCTTCTACAAAAGTATTGACTCAGTGATGTGAATACATATGTAAATTAGATATTGTTAAATTTTTATTTTCAATAAAATTTGCTAAACTTTCTAAAAACACGTTTTAACTTTGTCATTTTAGGTATGGTGTTTAGACGAGTGAGAGAAAATAAATAAACCGTTTTGAATTCAGTCTGTAAGCACAACAAAATGTAGAATATGTCAAGGGCATATTAATATGTTCGGAAAGCACTGGAAATGACCCTTGGTATGACCGTCTTAGAACAATTCCATATGTTAACTTTAGTAGAACCAAATGTAGTGCACTTAATAGGGAATAGGAAGCCATTTGGGAGACAGAGTACACAGATAGGAACATAACAGAGAAGCAGCCTGGGAAATGTCAACAAACAGTTACCTGTTCAACACTACAGCTCCCGAGGTCACTCGTTAAACAGGGCCGCTTTACAAACAGTTAGAGTCACGTTGGTCTCAGGTCTCCCATAGCAGCATCCGGATAGCATATGAACTTTACTCAGTCGCACAATGGCCCTGAGGATGGGGCCCCGAAGTAAGTCAATAAGTATAACGCTCATAGCACTTAGGGGAAGTGGTTTATACTGTAATGTTGAACACCAAAAAAAAGAAAAGGTTATAGTTTAAAACGAACATCGTTAGCCAAACTGGCATGGTGAGAACTCAAGTCAGTAAGTATTGTAAACTTTAAAGAGTTGTCGATGGCCTACGCTCCCTGAGGAGAGATGGGTAGATAGTTAAGATGTTTTAATGGTGAGGGGAAGTGATGTGTGTACTGTAATGTTGAACACCAACGTGTTCTCTGCTTGGAAACCCAACTGTTGTTAGAGAGACTGGCATGGTAGGCATACCACTGTGAGAATTCATTCCGGTAAGTAAACTCAACTCAGTAAAACTACATTGCATGAACGAAATGTAGGAAAGCGTAGATAGACATAATGACAAGTTGAAACAGGGCTATGATTAGGGGCTGGTTAGTCACATTGTAGAGAACACAAAATATGCAAAGCACCATGTATATATTAAATATGAAATGAAATATTGTATAATTAGCTTATGATATTTACCTACCTGATGATATATATATATAATTGCGGTTATTATTGTGCCTTAAATGAGAACTGCAACCGCTGATATGGCCTCATTTTCTGGCTCCTCAACAAATGCCAGAGGCCATGACAGAAGCCAAACGTGAGTTGGCTTGGGGGTGTTGTTTGATTTAGGTGTGTCCTTGCCACCACCAAGACACACCTATCTCTCAGAACCCCGCAGCTTTTTCCCTCCACTCAGTCACAACAAACAAACCTCCTGCAGGTTGAGTTCAATAACTGCAGGTAGATAGATGTATGGTGAGATGCAGGAAGAAGATTTTATTTATTAATTTATTCTTTATTTATTCAGGGGGGGGGGGGGGGGGAGGGATCTCCTCATTCAGCCCTGATCACAGCAACACAACAATCAAACACAACATGACTTTGGAATGGGTCAGTAGTTTTGTGACGAAGCGGCTCTGCACCGACATTGCGCTGTGACGAGTTCCCTTTAAAAACCCCCACCTACACACACACACACACACACACCTACACACACACACACACACACACACACACCTACACACACACACACACACACACACACACACCTACACACACACACACGCACGCACGCACGCACACACACACACACACCTACACACACACACACACACACGCACGCACACACACACACACACACACACCTACACACACACACACACACACACACACACACACACGCACACACACAAGTCATGCATTATTTCAGTCCATTCCTTAACCTCGACTTAACCGTTTGTATGCTGACCTGTTGTTACTAAATGTCTGGTGTTTTACATCTCACAGGTTAACCAGCTCCATTCTGTTTGCTCGGTGTAACAGTATGAACCACACTGCCTCCGTTCCTCATAGTTTGTCGACATTGTTACATCTTACTCGCATTATTGGTTAACCACAGTTACAGAACAGACAAATTTGCAGATTTAGTCCAAACATTTATTATTTTGTTAACAGCCAAAGTTTACAGCCAAAAGTAGTTTGCTATAGCAAATACAAACACATACGTTTACACTTCCTGGTAGCCTCCATTGCGAATAGTAAACAGACGGTTGCCGACAAATGCAGAGGTTATAGGGAAGGTGATGTCAGCACGTTCTGTGTAAATGTCACAGAAATAGTCTACCTGTTTTCGTAATTAATTATGCCAGCGAAAGGGTTTTTCATAATTATTACGGGTTTGGAAGTGTTGGATATACAATACGTGATCAAAAGTATGTGGAGACGTGCTCGTCGAACATGTTTAGTTTTTATTTTCATCGGCTACCTAGCTAAAACGCTTGCTAGCCTAGCTTCCTGGCATGGGCAACAATGAACCAGCTAAGTTAGCTAGCTAGTTAACGTTAGCCTACTAGGCTACATCTAAGCTACACATTGAATTTCAATCGTCTCAGGCCAGTGGCACAACATATTCATTCATGGTTAGATCAGAATCTACGTTATAATCATTGACCTGTACAGAGAATTACAGTAAGTCAAAACCACAAGTCCAAATCCCAATCTCTATCCTTGGCTTAGGAAACGGCCAATTTAGCAAGCTAGCTACTGCAGGACATCAACACAAGCAGACCAGAAACAGACACGTTTAAAAAAAAGAATGTACGATAGGATTGGTCTGAAGCCAAATCCAAACTGGCCTCCCTTGGGGGTGTTTTGCTGCACTATCACAACCCACAGTTGAGTTCAGCTCAACACTGATTGGCTAATTATTGTATAATTGTTTTATCAAGGGAGGTCAAATGCTTGCTGGCATCAATCAATCAAATGCTACGGCGGCAACATGTCATACTCTTTTTGGCCAGACAGCATCAGATACATGAGCTACACATACAGAGACAGAGGGGCGCTGTTTCCCTCGCTTGGATGATTTCTCCGGTGAGATTCAGTCACTTGCGAATTGACGGAAAATTTGGAAAACACAGAGAGAGACGAAAGATACTTTTTTATTTAAATTGTATTATTGACTAAATATTTTGGGAAGCCTGGCTTCCCTTGGCCTCCATGAATACATGCTACTGTCAGCATCAAGCCTGTCTGTCACTCTGGACTTCATCACATCATCTTGCAAGTCGCCATGTGCTGGCTCCATACATTCAATTGCCAGTGAAAACAGGAGAAGGAAGAGAGGACATCCCTGTCTTGTGCCCCTTTCTAAAGTGATTTCATCAGCTAACATTTGTGTATATTTTTTGCTTCAGAACATTTAGATTATATTTTTTATTACATTTATTGTTTCAGCTGGAAAGTTGAACACTTCCAAAGCTTTGAATAAAAAAGGCCATTCAAGATGGTTGAAAGCCTTTTCGGCATCAACAGCCATTAATTATAAATCTAGATCTTGTTTTGTTTTTTTTGGCATATTGTATTAAACTTAAACATGTATTTGTTTGTAAGTGTCTATTTTTAATAAACCCTGTTTGATTGATATGTATCAAGTCTGGTAAGACTTTCGCCATTTTATTGCTTTTAAGCTTAATTATTATTTTATTGTCACAATGTATTAAACTTATGGGTCTATAATCAGCAGGGGACTGAAATAACTGTTTTGATACTTGGAACTAGGAAGTACTGAATTGAGTGATGTGTGTTGTCGTTTGTGTAAATAGGGGTGCTACTTGTTCCAAAATGTTGAAATGAATTCTATGGGAAAGCCATCCATTCCTGGTGCTTATCTCCGTGCGAATGTTTTAATATTTATTATTGGGTGACCTCTGTTTTTAGGGATTATTTTTAATTGCTGATAATTGCTTCAGGGTTGTTGAGTCTAAGAAGGCTGTAGGATCCATCCAACTGTTTAATTGTGATTCATATACATAGAAGCTTTTTAAAATGTGCATTAATTGCATTGTTTCTAATTACCGCATTTGTATTTTTATATTTTAATAAAAGTATAACTGGTTTAGCATGTATTCGTTTTGTGAGAGCTGCAAGATATTTACCAGCTTATTTGTCATTAAGTATTATGCTTTATTTAAGTTTAACCTGTAGATGTTGGCTCTCTTCAAAAGTAAAAGAATCATATTCCTGCTTAAGTTAAAAAATAAAACGTATTTTCTGTTTTTTTTTAAGTGATTTATTTTTTTCTTTAATTTCTAAACCAGATTTTACTTCCGCGAGTATGAGATTATTATTTCCCTAATGTACGCCTTAATTAAAGGAATCCCAAATGCTATTGGGGGGGTCACCTTTTCTCTGTCTTCTATGTCTACATTTGTAATGGTAAAGGTTTCTATTTTACGTTTACTTATTTAATACATTTTGTGTCCAGAAGATGCGTTCTGTTCATTCTCCAAATTCTGTCGCTAAGTGTATTTTTGTAAGGGGTGCATGTTGGTGGCAGGGAAGTCAGGCGCAGGAGAAGGAACTTGGTATAAACAGAGTTGTTTAATAAATGCTGACAAAACTTCAAAACAACCAAAATGTACAAAATAACAAAGTGGGTACAAAACCAGTCGCACACCAACACTAAGTTGGAAATCACATACAAACAAAACAATCTCTGACAAGGACATGAGAGGAAACAGAGGGTTAAATACACAACATGTATTGAATGGGATTGGAACCAGGTGTTTAGGAAGACAAGACAAAACCATTGGAAAAATGAAAAATGGATCAATGATGGCTAGAAGGTCGGTGACGTCGACCGCCGAACACCACCCGAACAAGGAGAGGGACCGACTTCGGTGGAAGTCGTGACAATTTTCTATTCGTGTAATTAAGCATGATACGGGATAATTATCCGATATCATTATATCATAAATTGTTTTAACCAGTAAATTGGAAATAAAAATGTACTCAATTCTTGAATAGCTTACTTTGAGAGAAAAAAGGAATAGTCTTTTGTACAGTAGTTGGGAACATATATAGGCAGTTTTCAAAGGGATTAGTTGGTTTTTAGGGGCAGTTGCTCTTTAATATATCTTAGGATATGGTCACCCTCTTGCCCATTCATTGCACTGTGGCAAGTGTGCAGGTGTAGGATAAATGGAGGATGTTGGGCCTTCTGTAGGAGTCCTAGCTAGATGTGGAAGATGTATAGTCATTTGACCATATCATGTCATTTCATTATAAGTAATCTATGCTTTAAATTGATCGAAGAATACTTTTTGTTAGATCTAAAGGAAAATAAATTTAAAAAATGTTGCACCATATCCGTGGATCTCCTTGAGTGCTTTTTGCAGTTTGGCTTTTGGGAACTTTTAATGTGGACTGTATGTGTCAGAAACAACTACTTTAACTGCTTCCTGTCTTCCCAGGAGTCTACTTGGTGTGTGAACTGCTTCCTGTCTTCCCAGTAGTCTACTTGGTGTGTGAACTGCTTCCTGTCTTCCCAGGAGTCTACTTGGTGTGTGAACTGCTTCCTGTCTTCCCAGTAGTCTACTTGGTGTGTGAACTGCTTCCTGTCTTCCCAGTAGTCTACTTGGTGTGTGAACTGCTTCCTGTCTTCCCAGTAGTCTACTTGGTGTGTGAACTGCTTCCTGTCTTCCCAGTAGTCTACTTGGTGTGTGAACTGCTTCCTGTCTTCCCAGTAGTCTACTTGGTGTGTGAACTGCTTCCTGTCTTCCCAGTAGTCTACTTGGTGTATGAACTGCTTCCTGTCTTCCCAGTAGTCTACTTGGTGTGTGAACTGCTTCCTGTCTTCCCAGTAGTCTACTTGGTGTATGAACTGCTTCCTGTCTTCCCAGTAGTCTACTTGGTGTATGAACTGCTTCCTGTCTTCCCAGTAGTCTACTTGGTGTATGAACTGCTGACTGCTCATAACTTGCAGATAGTTGTTGACACATCAACCAGGATCATAGACAATCAGCAATTAGTACAGGTGCGCTCCACCTCTGCTAGGCAATTAGCAGCAAGTGTTAGTTCTTCAGTCTCCCCTGGTTTCTCAGCGGCAGCTGTAAGCAGTGATCATGTCAGTGGCAGTTTTGTCTCAAAGCTAAGACCGTCGCCAAAACAAAGATGGTTCTGCCGAGTTGTTGGAGGAAGGAAAAAGAGGAAGGCTCCACTCTGTCACTTGAATATTTTACCTAGTTATTTACAGATTATCTCATTTTGCTATTTTGTAGCTTTGTCAACTATGTACGTGTTTTCTATACCTGTTCGCACCTCTCCCTGTAGGCTTACAGACACTCCCCACCACATTGGCTGCAACCCTTCTAATTTAGTGTACCCTGCTCGCACAACCAATGCGGTCTCTGGCAGTGTTTGGAACTGCTGATCTACGGTTAAGAGCGTCGAGTTCATCTCAGCCTATGCTGCCCTTCAGTTCCTTAGATGCTTTGGCCGTAACGGAGACAGAGAAAACTGCTGGTCTTTCTTCATCTGACTATGTTTTCTCTCATAGTCCAAGAGCATCTGGTCGTCACGGCGATGGCACAGGGCTACTACCTTCTCCTAACTGGAGATGTTCTCTTTTCTCCCTCTCTCACCTGTCCATCTCCTCATTTTGAATTCCATGCTGTCACTGTCACTTGTCCACTCAAGCTTAACATTGTTGTCATCTATCGCCCACCAGGTGCCCTTGGAGAGTTCCTCAATGAGCTCGATACCTTGATAAGATAATTTCCTGATAACGGCTCACCACTCTTCGTACTTGGAGACTTCAACCTTCCGACATCTGCCTTCGATTCATTTCTTTCCAACCCTCACTTTCCTCTTTTTGACCTCACCCTTTCCCAATCCCTTCTAACTCACATGGCAGGCAATACGCTTGGCCTCATCTTTAATAGAGGCTTTTCACCTACTAATTTCACTGCAACCCCCCTCCAGGTCTCTGTTCTCGTACTAATTTCACTGTAACCCCCCTCCAGGTCTCTGTTCTCCTACTAATCTCACTGTAACCCCCCTCCAGGTCTCTGTTCTCGTACTAATTTCACTGTAACCCCCCTCCAGGTCTCTGTTCTCCTACTAATCTCACTGTAACCCCCCTCCAGGTCTCTGTTCTCCTACTAATCTCACTGCAACCCCCTCCAGGTCTCTGTTCTCCTACTAATCTCACTGCAACCCCCCTCCAGGTCTCTGGTCTCCTACTAATCTCACTGTAACCCCCCTCCAGGTCTCTGTTCTCCTACTAATCTCACTGTAACCCCCCTCCAGGTCTCTGTTCTCCTACTAATCTCACTGTAATCCCCGTACCCCCTCCAGGTCTCCCTCTCCTCCAACCCTAACCACTCAGCTTCTACCCCCTCCAGGTCTCCCTCTCCTCCAACCCTAACCACTCAGCCCCTACCCCCTCCAGGTCTCCCTCTCCTCCAACCCTAACCACTCAGCCCCTACCCCCTCCAGGTCTCCTCCACCCTAACCACTCAGCTCCTACCCCTCCAGGTCTCCCTCTCCTCCAACCCTAACCACTCAGCCCCTACCCCCTCCAGGTCTCCCTCTCCTCCAACCCTAACCACTCAGCCCCTACCCCCTCCAGGTCTCCCTCTCCTCCAACCCTAACCACTCAGCCCCTACCCCCTCCAGGTCTCCCTCTCCTCCAACCCTAACCACTCAGCTCCTACCCCCTCCAGGTCTCCCTCTCCTCCAACCCTAACCACTCAGTCCCTACCCCTCCAGGTCTCCCTCTCCTCCAACCCTAACCACTCAGCTCCTACCCCCTCCAGGTCTCCCTCTCCTCCAACCCTAACCACTCAGCCCCTACCCCCTCCAGGTCTCCCTCTCCTCCAACCCTAACCACTCAGTCCCTACCCCTCCAGGTCTCCCTCTCCTCCAACCCTAACCACTCAGCTCCTACCCCCTCCAGGTCTCCCTCTCCTCCAACCCTAACCACTCAGCCCCTACCCCCTCCAGGTCTCCCTCTCCTCCAACCCTAACCACTCAGCCCCTACCCCCTCCAGGTCTCCCTCTCCTCCAACCCTAACCACTCAGCCCCTACCCCCTCCAGGTCTCCCTCTCCTCCAACCCTAACCACTCAGCCCCTACCCCCTCCAGGTCTCCCTCTCCTCCAACCCTAACCACTCAGCCCCTACCCCCTCCAGGTCTCCCTTTCCTCCAACCCTAACCACTCAGCCCCTACCCCTCCAGGTCTCCCTCTCCTCCAACCCTAACCACTCAGTCCCTACCCCTCCAGGTCTCCCTCTCCTCCAACCCTAACCACTCAGCCCCTACCCCCTCCAGGTCTCCCTCTCCTCCAACCCTAACCACTCAGCTCCTACCCCCTCCAGGTCTCCCTCTCCTCCAACCCTAACCACTCAGTCCCTACCCCTCCAGGTCTCCCTCTCCTCCAACCCTAACCACTCAGCTCCTACCCCCTCCAGGTCTCCCTCTCCTCCAACCCTAACCACTCAGCTCCTACCCCCTCCAGGTCTCCCTCTCCTCCACCCTAACCACTCAGTCCCTACCCCTCCAGGTCTCCCTCTCCTCCAACCCTAACCACTCAGCCCCTACCCCCTCCAGGTCTCCCTCTCCTCCACCCTAACCACTCAGCCCCTACCCCCTCCAGGTCTCCCTCTCCTCCAACCCTAACCACTCAGCCCCTACCCCCTCCAGGTCTCCCTCTCCTCCACCCTAACCACTCAGCTCCTACCCCCTCCAGGTCTCCCTCTCCTCCAACCCTAACCACTCAGCTCCTACCCCCTCCAGGTCTCCCTCTCCTCCAACCCTAACCACTCAGCCCCTTCCCCCTCCAGGTCTCCCTCTCCTCCACCCTAACCACTCAGCTCCTACCCCTCCAGGTCTCCCTCTCCTCCAACCCTAACCACTCAGCCCCTACCCCCTCCAGGTCTCCCTCTCCTCCACCCTAACCACTCAGCTCCTACCCCCTCCAGGTCTCCCTCTCCTCCAACCCTAACCACTCAGCCCCCACCCCTTCCAGGTCTCCCTCTCCTCCAACCCTAACCACTCAGCCCCTTCCCCCTCCAGGTCTCCCTCTCCTCCACCCTAACCACTCAGCTCCTACCCCTCCAGGTCTCCCTCTCCTCCAACCCTAACCACTCAGCCCCTACCCCCTCCAGGTCTCCCTCTCCTCCACCCTAACCACTCAGCTCCTACCCCCTCCAGGTCTCCCTCTCCTCCAACCCTAACCACTCAGCCCCCACCCCTTCCAGGTCTCCCTCTCCTCCAACCCTAACCACTCAGCTCCTACCCCCTCCAGGTCTCCCCTCTCCTCCAACCCTAACCACTCAGCTCCTACCCCCTCCAGGTCTCCCTCTCCTCCAACCCTAACCACTCAGCTCCTACCCCCTCCAGGTCTCCCTCTCCTCCAACCCTAACCACTCAGCTCCTACCCCCTCCAGGTCTCCCTCTCCTCCAACCCTAACCACTCAGCTCCTACCCCCTCCAGGTCTCCCTCTCCTCCAACCCTAACCACTCAGCTCCTACCCCCTCCAGGTCTCCCTCTCCTCCAACCCTAACCACTCAGCCCCTACCCCCTCCAGGTCTCCCTCTCCTCCAACCCTAACCACTCAGCTCCTACCCCCTCCAGGTCTCCCTCTCCTCCAACCCTAACCACTCAGCTCCTACCCCCTCCAGGTCTCCCTCTCCTCCAACCCTAACCACTCAGCCCCTACCCCCTCCAGGTCTCCCTTTCCTCCAACCCTAACCACTCAGCTCCTACCCCCTCCAGGTCTCCCTCTCCTCCAACCCTAACCACTCAGCCCCTACCCCCTCCAGGTCTCCCTTTCCTCCAACCCCTAACCACTCAGCTCCTACCCCCTCCAGGTCTCCCTTTCCTCCAACCCTAACCACTCAGCTCCTACCCCCTCCAGGTCTCCCTCTCCTCCAACCCTAACCACTCAGCCCCTACCCCCTCCAGGTCTCCCTTTCCTCCAACCCTAACCACTCAGCTCCTACCCCTCCAGGTCTCCCTCTCCTCCAACCCTAACCACTCAGCTCCTACCCCCTCCAGGTCTCCCTCTCCTCCAACCCTAACCACTCAGCTCCTACCCCCTCCAGGTCTCCCTCTCCTCCAACCCTAACCACTCAGCCCCTACCCCCTCCAGGTCTCCCTTTCCTCCAACCCTAACCACTCAGCTCCTACCCCCTCCAGGTCTCCCTCTCCTCCAACCCTAACCACTCAGCCCCTACCCCCTCCAGGTCTCCCTTTCCTCCAACCCTAACCACTCAGCTCCTACCCCCCTCCAGGTCTCCCTTTCCTCCAACCCTAACCACTCAGCTCCTACCCCCTCCAGGTCTCCCTCTCCTCCACCCTAACCACTCAGCCCCTACCCCCTCCAGGTCTCCCTCTCCTCCAACCCTAACCACTCAGTCCCTACCCCCTCCAGGTCTCCCTCTCCTCCAACCCTAACCACTCAGCCCCTACCCCCTCCAGGTCTCCCTCTCCTCCAACCCTAACCACTCAGTCCCTACCCCCTCCAGGTCTCCCTCTCCTCCAACCCTAACCACTCAGCCCCTACCCCCTCCAGGTCTCCCTCTCCTCCAACCCTAACCACTCAGCCCCTACCCCCTCCAGGTCTCCCTCTCCTCCAACCCTAACCACTCAGTCCCTACCCCCTCCAGGTCTCCCTCTCCTCCAACCCTAACCACTCAGCCCCTACCCCCTCCAGGTCTCCCTCTCCTCCAACCCTAACCACTCAGTCCCTACCCCCTCCAGGTCTCCTCCAACCCTAACCACTCAGCCCCTACCCCTCCAGGTCTCCCTCTCCTCCAACCCTAACCACTCAGCCCCTACCCCTCCAGGTCTCCCTCTCCTCCAACTCTACCCACTCAGCCCCTACCCCCTCCAGGTCTCCCTCTCCTCCAACCCTAACCACTCAGCCCCTACCCCTCCAGGTCTCCTCCAACCCTAACCACTCAGCCCCTACCCCCTCCAGGTCTCCCTCTCCTCCAACCCTAACCACTCAGCTCCTACCCCCTCCAGGTCTCCTCCAACCCTAACCACTCAGCCCCTACCCCTCCAGGTCTCCCTCTCCTCCAACCCTAACCACTCAGCTCCTACCCCTCCAGGTCTCCCTCTCCTCCAACCCTAACCACTCAGCTCCTACCCCCTCCAGGTCTCCCTCTCCTCCAACTCTACCCACTCAGCCCCTACCCCCTCCAGGTCTCCCTCTCCTCCAACCCTAACCACTCAGCCCCTACCCCTCCAGGTCTCCTCCAACCCTAACCACTCAGCCCCTACCCCTCCAGGTCTCCCTCTCCTCCAACCCTAACCACTCAGCCCCTACCCCTCCAGGTCTCCTCCAACCCTAACCACTCAGCCCCTACCCCTCCAGGTCTCCCTCTCCTCCAACCCTAACCACTCAGCCCCTACCCCTCCAGGTCTCCTCCAACCCTAACCACTCAGCCCCTACCCCTCCAGGTCTCCCTCTCCTCCAACCCTAACCACTCAGCCCCTACCCCTCCAGGTCTCCTCCAACCCTAACCACTCAGCCCCTACCCCCTCCAGGTCTCCCTCTCCTCCAACCCTAACCACTCAGCCCCTACCCCTCCAGGTCTCCCTCTCCTCCAACCCTAACCACTCAGCCCCTACCCCTCCAGGTCTCCCTCTCCTCCAACCCTAACCACTCAGCCCCTACCCCTCCAGGTCTCCTCCAACCCTAACCACTCAGCCCCTACCCCCTCCAGGTCTCCCTCTCCTCCAACCCTAACCACTCAGCCCCTACCCCTCCAGGTCTCCCTCTCCTCCAACCCTAACCACTCAGCCCCTACCCCTCCAGGTCTCCCTCTCCTCCAACCCTAACCACTCAGCTCCTACCCCCTCCAGGTCTCCCTCTCCTCCACCCTAACCACTCAGCTCCTACCCCCTCCAGGTCTCCTCCAACCCTACCCACTCAGCTCCTACCCCCTCCAGGTCTCCTCCAACCCTAACCACTCAGCTCCTACCCAGATGGTCATGTGCCGTCACAATCTTCACTCTCTCCCACTACTCTCTCCTCTTCTAACCTATCATCTCTCCCTTCTGCTAAATCCTTCTCCATCCTGTCTCCTGATTCTGCCTCTTCGACCTTACAAATCAAATCAAATTTTATTTGTCACATACACATGGTTAGCAGATGTTAATGCAAGTGTAGCGAAATGCTTGTGCTTCTAGTTCCGACAATGTAGTAATATCCAATGAGTAATATAACCTAACAATTTCACAACAACTACCTTATACACACAAGTGTAAAGGAATGAATAAGAATATGTACATACAAAAATATATGAATGAGTGATGGTATAGAATGGCATAGGCAAGAAGCAGTTGATGTTATAGAGTACAGTATATACATATGAGATGAGTAATGGATATGGATACATATAAAAGTGGCATTGTTTAAAGTGGCTAGTGATACATTACATCAGGATGGCAAGATGCAGTAGATGGTATAGAGTACAGTATATACATATGAGATGAGTAATGTAGGTTATGTAAACATTATATAAAGTGGCATTGTTTAAAGTGGCTAGAGATACATTACATCAAGATGGCAAGATGCAGTAGATGGTATAGAGTTTTATATTTATTTTTATTTCACCTTTGTTGGCCAGTTCACCACGCTGTCTGTGTGGTTGGACCATTTCAGTTTGTCCGTGATGTGTACACCAAGGAACTTAAAACTTTCCACCTTCTCCACTACTGACCCGTCGATGTGGATAGGGGCGTGCTCCCTCTGCTGTTTCCTGAAGTCCGCGATCATCTCCTTTGTTTTGTTGACGTTGAGTGTGAGGTTATTTTCCTGACACCACACTCCGAGGGCCCTCACCTCCTCCCTGTAGACCGTCTCGTCGTTGCTGGTAATCAAGCCTACCACTGTAGTGCCGTCTGCAAACTTGATGATTGAGTTGGGTGAACAGGGAGTAGAAGAGAGAGCTGAGAACGCACCCTTGTGGGACCCCAGTGTTGAGGATCAGCAGGGTGGAGATGTTGTTACCTACCCTCACCACCTGGGGGCGGCCTGTCAGGAAGTCCAGGACCCAGTTGCACCCAGGGTCTCGAGCTTGATGACGAGTTTGGAGGGTACTATGGTGTTAAATGCTGAGCTGTAGTCGATGAACAGCATTCTCACATAGGTATTCCTCTTGTCCAGATGGGTTAGGGCAGTGTGCAGTGTGATTGCGATTGCGTCGTCTGTGGACCTATTGGGGCAGTAAGCAAATTGGAGTGGGTCTAGGGTGACAGGTAAGGTGGAGGTGATATGGTCCTTGACTAGTCTCTCAAAGCACTTCATGATGATGGAAGTGAGTGCTACGGGGCGGTAGTCATTTAGCTCAGTTGCCTTAGCTTTCTTGGGAACAGGAACAATGGTGGCCCTCTTGAAGCATGTGGGGTCAGCAGACTGGGATAAGGATTGATTGAATATGTCCGTAAACACACCAGCCAGCTGGTCTGCGCATGCTCTGAGGACGCGGCTGGGGATGCCGTCTGGGCCTGCAGCCTTGCGAGGGTTGACACGTTTAAATGTTTTGCTCACGTCGGCTGCAGTGAAGGAGAGCCCGGAGGTTTTGGTAGCGGGCCGTGTCAGTGGCACTGTGTTGTCCTCAAAGCGAGCAAAGAAGTTGTTTAGTTTGTCTGGGAGCAGGACATCCTGGTCCGCGATGGGGCTGGATTTCCTTTTATAGTCCGTGATTGACTGTAGACCCTGCCACATACCTCTCGTGTATGAGCCGTTGAATTGCGACTCTACTTTGTCTCTATACTGACGCTTAGCTTGTTTGATTGCCTTGCAGAGGGAATAGCTACACTGTTTGTCTTCGGTCATGTTTCCGGTCACCTTGCCCTGATTAAAAGCAGTGGTTCGCGCTTTCAGTTTTGCGCGAATGCTGCCATCAATCCATGGTTTCTGGTTTGGGAATGTTTAATAGATGCTGTGGGTACAACATCGCCGATGCACTTGCTAATAAACTCGCTCACCGACTCAGCGTATTCGTCAATGTTGTTGTTCGCCCCCACAATACGGAACATATCCCAGTCCACATGATCGAAGCAATCTTGAAGCGTGGAATCCGATTGGCTCGGACCAGCATTGAACAGACCTGAGCGCGGGAGCTTCCTGTTTTAGTTTCTGTCTATAGGCTGGAAGCAACAAAATGGAGTCGTGGTCAGCTTTTCCAAAAGGAGGGCGGGGGAGGGCCTTATATGCGTTGCGGAAGTTAGAATAGCAATGATCTAGGGTTTTGCCAGCCCTGGTTGATATGCTGATAGAATTTAGGGAGCCTTGTTTTCAGATTAGCCTTGTTAAAATCCCCAGCTACAATAAATGCAGCCTCAGGATATGTGGTTTCCAGTTTACATAGAGTCAAATTAAATTCGTTCAGGGCCATCGATGTGTCTGCTTGGGGGGATATATGCGGCTGTGATTATAATCGAAGAGAATTCTCTAGGTAGATAATGCGGTCGGCATTTGATTGTGAGGAATTCTAAGTCAGGTGAACAGAAGGACTTGAATTCCTATATGTTGTTATGATCACACCACGTCTCGTTAATCATAAGGCATACACCCCCGTCCTCCTTCTTACCAGAAAGATGCTTGTTTCTGTCGGCGCGATGCGTGAAGAAACCAGCTGGCTGTACCGACTCCGATAGCGTGTCTCGAGTGAGCCATGTTTCTGTGAAACAAAGAACGTTAGTGTCTGATGTCTCTCTGGAAGGCTACCCTTGCACGGATTTCGTCTACCTTGTTGTCAAGAGACTGGACATTGGCGAGTAGTATGCTCGGGAGCGGTGCACGATGTGCCCATCTACGGAGCCTGACCAGAAGACCGCTCCATCTGCCCCTTCTACGGCGTCGTTGTTTTGGGTCGCCGGCTGGGATCCGATCCATTGTCCTGGGTGGTGGGCCAAACAGAGGATCCGCTTCGGGAAAGTGTATTCCTAGTCGTAATGTTGGTGAGTTGATGTTGCTCTTATATCCAATAGTTCCTCCCGACTGTATGTAATAAAACTTAATATTACCTGGGGTAACAATGTAAGAAATAACACATAAAAAAAACGAAATACTGCATAGTTTCCTAGGAACGCGAAGCGAGGCGGCCATCTCTGTCAGCGCCTTTCCGCATCCTATGACTCACACTGTCCCCTTTCCTCCCGGCCGACTCGGCCCTCCCCTCCTGCTCCGTGGCTGAGTGACTGTTTGTGATCTTACAGAACAGGGCTGAAGGCAGCTGAGTGAAAATGGAGGAAAACTAAACTTCCGGAGGACCTATCATCCTTTCACTCCCTCCTCTCTACCTGCTCTTCCTCTGTATCTGCTGTTAAAGACACTTTCTACCAATCTAAATTTCAAGCTTCTGCCTCTAACCCTAGGAAACTCTTTTCCACCTTCTCCTCCCTCCTTAATCCTCCTCCCCCTCCTTCCTCCCTCTCTGCGGACGACGTTGTCAACCACTTTGAAAAAAAGATTGACGACATCCGCTACTCAATCAATCAGCCTATTGAGTCCACTGGTCCCACACATTCACTCAGCCTATTGAGTCTACTGGTCCCACTCACACAGAACTACACTATGCCTTCACCTATTTCTCCCCTCTCTCTCCAGATGACAGACTGCAACTAGTGAAGTCTGGCCGCCCGACAACCTGCCCGCTCGATGTTAATGGGGGCCTGTTTGGCCCTCCTTTTCCTGTAGTCCACAATCAGTCCACGATCACAAGCCTCATGAAGATAGCCCGGAACTAAAAATTCTGGAAGTTTTTTTTTTAGTGCTGTCGTGTCTTTGGCATCATTAAACTGAAGATTAATCTTTATCAAAAATTCTCTGTAATTATTATTACGTGATTAAACTACGTAATCATGTAACTGTAATTAACTAGGAAGTCGGGGCACCAAGGAAAATATTCAGATTACATACAAAGTTATAATTTTCCTAATATAACTTTCAGATATTTAAATATCTGATCACTTAGTCTTCTGATTAATTAATTATTTTTTACCTCAAGTTAGTCATTCCAAACGTCGTAAATTGTTGGTTATCTGCACGAACCCAGTCTTCACTATGAGTCATCCATACATCAATTGTCTTAAAATCATTTATTTACTAACTAAGTACTCACAGAAATGCATAACACAAACAAAGAAAGTAGATATGGTTACAAAGAAATGATAGGGGAATGTGCCCTAGTGGGCTAAACCGGCATGGCGGCTTGTTAGACAGAGGGACTGATAAGGGCGGAAAAGATAAGAGACAATACAAAGTTGATAATTATAACAATTGAAATGCTAATCATTTGCACATGAACGCTCACTCAATAATTGCAATCAATATATATATTTACGCTCAGTGTGTCATCGAGATCTCTGTTGAAAAGTTTGTTTCTGTTGGAGAGTTTGTCCTCTTTCTCTCTTTCTCTCTTTCTCTCTCTTCTCTCTGAATGGATAGTTCAGAGTGACATTCATTCATGTCGTTATAGAATTGATGTTTCAGCGGTTGTCAGTCTTCGCGGTCAATTATACCGAATTCCTAGCTGCAGACTAGTAATTAATATCAAAGACTTGTTCTTATTCTGTCGGTATCGATAGCCTAAGAGTTTAACCACGTGGGATGGTTAAAAGATTCAGCAATCTACTCAAGCCATATTTCCCTCTGTGATAGAGGTACTGGTCTCGTCTCAACCCTTAGCCCTCTCGTAATTGAGGTAAGCTCGGTCTGTAGTGGGTAAACCCATGTGGGGGTTTATTCGGAACACAGAAAAGGGCTGTTCCATGACACCAGATCAGAACTGTGCTCATGGGCGGTCCTCTGACTCAGTTAAACTCCAAAGGGAATTGGAGTTTCCCTCATTAAACAGTCTAAAATCACATTACATCATTTCACAAATAGTTCCATCTTTATTCATTCATTCTATACAACAATTAGATGTAAGCCTCATAACTGAGACTTTTGTATAAACAGGATTATGGTAATGTGGCCGTATTGTCTCTCATGAGTTTCACAAAATTGTACCAAACGGACCAGTTCGTAGCTCGTTACTTCACCGATCTTTTATACATTCTCCAGAACATGAATGTCATTCGGTTCTCCAGTTCTGTGAGGTGGATGAAATTCCTTTGTTCTCTCTATGAAACTCACTCTCTCTCTATACTCTCTGGCCATGAGGCAGGATTCTCTTCCCGGAATATACGACCTGAAGTCTCAGCAGCCTGGGTGTAGGAGAGACCGAGAGAGGGGGATGGTGCAGAGGAAGGGGGATGGTGCTCTCTGTTCCCAAAGAGGGCAACGTCATGACAGTGCCTAAAAACAAGGGGTTAAATATGTATATATGCCAGAGCGTCTATGTATGCGGATCACTCAACACTATATACGTCAGCTACTACAGCAACTGAAATGACTGCAACACTCAACAATGAGCTGCAGTTAGTTTCAGAGTGGGTGGCAAGGAATAAGTTAGCCCTAAATATTTTTTAAACTAAACGCATTGTATTTGGGACAAATCATTCACTAAATCCTAAACCTCAAATAAATATTATAATAAACAATGTGGAAATTGAGCAAATTGAGGAGACTAAACTGCTTGGAGTAACACTAGATTGTAAACTGTCATGGTCAAACATATTGATACAGTAGTAGCTAAGATGGGGAGAAGTCTGTCTATAATAAAGTGCTGCTCTGCCTTCTTAACAACACTATCAACAAGGCAGGTCCTACAGGCCCTAGTTTCTACCTTCTTAACAACACTATCAACAAGGCAGATCCTACAGGCCCTAGTTTCTACCTTCTTAACAACGCTATCAACAAGGCAGGTCCTACAGGCCCTAGTTTCTACCATCTTAACAACACTATAAACAAGGCAGGTCCAACAGGCCCTAGTTTTGTCGCACCTTGGCTACTGTTCAGTCGTGTGGTCAGGTGCCAAAAAAAAGCACTTAGGAAAATTGCAATTGGCTCAGAACAGGGCAGCACGGCAGGCTCTTGGATGTACACAGAGAGCTAATATTAATAATATGCATGTCAATCTCTCCTGGCTCAAAGTGGAGGAGAGATAGACTTCATCACTACTTTTATTTATGAGAGGTATTGACATGTTGAATGTACCGAGCTGTCTGTCTGAACTACTGGCACACAGCTCGGACACCCACGCATACCCTACAAGACATGGCACAAGAGGTCTCTTCACAGTCCCCAAGTCCAGAACAGACTAATGGAGGCACACAGTACTACATAGAGCCATGACTACATGGAACTCTATTCCACATCAAGTAACTGATGCAAGCAGTAGAATTAGATTTTAAAAAACACCTTATGGAACAGCGGGGACTGTGAAGCAACACAAACACATACACGTGCATACACACACACACACACGATAACATGCGCACTATACATATACATGGATTTAGTATTGTAGATATGTGGTAGTGGTGGAGTAGGGGTCTGATGGTGCACAAGTGTGTTGTGAAATCTGTGAATGTATTGTGATGTTTTAAAATGGTATAAACTGCCTTAATTTTGCTGGACCCCAGGAGTTGCTGCAGCCAAGGAAGTTATGGGCATCTATAATAAATACAAATAGGACAGACACTTCAAAACAAACTTCCTTTATATACTTTTTTTAATCTGTTTTTCCATGTATGTATCTGTTATTCAATGCGTTTCTATGGGCTAATAGTAGTAAGGCCAAATTCAATGGTATGACCATCTTAAAACAATTCCATGTGCTAGCTTAGGAGAATCAAGAGTGAGTACTTATGAACATTTTCTGAAAGAGTTGGACATGGAAGAGCTTAAGCTTCCCTCCAACATGAAGCTGATCATGTGGAAACTTCCCTCCAAACTATTAAAAATTGATATCTATAACATGTGACATTTTGGACAGAAGCCACCTGAGGTCTCCAAAACAGGCCAAAGTACTGCTGGATTCGTTGTATAGAGTAATTCAAGATCCTCTCTCCAACAAAATATTTTCAATGACTAAGACAGCAGCAGTCTCTAAACAGAAAGTCAGGTCCAAGAGCAGGGGAAGCAACTTCGCCACTGCAGTCGCAGTAGTGGACAATGGCAATCCTTCAAGGATCCTTAAAGGAACAGACAATCTAAAGGATCCTTAAAGGACAGACAATCTGAAGGATTCTTAAAGGAACAGACGTTCTAAAGGAACAGATGTTCTGAAGGATTCTTAAAGGAACAGACATTCTGAAGGATCCTTAAAGGAACAGACGTTCTAAAGGATTCTTAAAGGAACAGACAATCTGAAGGATTCTTAAAGGAACAGACGTTCTAAAGGAACAGACATTCTAAAGGATCCTTAAAGGAACAGACGTTCTAAAGGATTCTTAAAGGAACAGACGTTCTAAAGGATTCTTAAAGGAACAGACATTCTAAAGGATCCTTAAAGGAACAGATGTTCTGAAGGATTCTTAAAGGAACAGACGTTCTAAAGGATTCTTAAAGGAACAGACAATCTGAAGGATCCTTAAAGGAACAGATGTTCTAAAGGATTCTTAAAGGACAGATGTTCTAAAGGATCCTTAAAGGAACAGATGTTCTTAAGGATCCTTAAAGGAACAGACGTTCTAAAGGAACAGACGTTCTAAAGGAACAGACGTTCTAAAGGATCCTTAAAGGACAGATGTTCTAAAGGATCCTTAAAGGAACAGATGTTCTTAAGGATCCTTAAAGGAACAGACGTTCTAAAGGAACAGACGTTCTAAAGGAACAGACGTTCTAAAGGATCCTTAAAGGAACAGACGTTCTAAAGGAACAGACGTTCTAAAGGATCCTTAAAGGAACAGACATTCTAAAGGAACAGACGTTCTAAAGGAACAGACGTTCTAAAGGAACAGACGTTCTAAAGGATTCTTAAAGGAACAGACGTTCTAAAGGAACAGATGTTCTAAAGGAACAGATGTTCTAAAGGATTCTTAGAGGAAAAGATGTTCTAAAAACAAGGCACTAACCCTTCTGATAATCCCAGTGTGTGTTTTTGTGATAACAATATTTGGTGGACTGCCAACAGGTGAAGGCACAGCCACACAAAGCCGAAGTTGAGTTCCTAAAATCAAGAGGTCTTTGTTTTGCCTGTCTGATGAGAGGACTCTTAAGCAAATAATTCAAGAAAAGGATGACCTGTCAGAGCTGTCAAAGAATACATCATCGTTGAAGGAAGAGAGCGATCTGGATCAGAGTTGAGTGGTGCAGCAGTAAAGCGGGAAGAGACTGTCAGCTCTTGTTTCACTGAAAGATGGTGAAGATACTGGGGCAGGTACAAATTGTCTGTGCAAGTTTGTGTTAAACTATGCGTTTCTCAATTCTGGTAGCTCAGCAAACATTTTGTACAGAGAATCTCATGAGGCAGCTGAAAGCTAAAGGCTGTGACACTGAAATTCTGCTAAGCACAATGGGGCAGGAGAGTCCTACCAAGAGCTTTGAGATATCTGGATTAAATCAAATCAAATGTATTTATATAGCCCTTCTTACATCAGCTGATATCTCAAAGTGCTGTACAGAAACCCAGCCTAAAACCCCAAATAGCTAGCAATGCAGATGTAGAAGCACGGTGGCTAGGAAAAACTCCCTAGAAAGTCCAAAACCTAGGAAGAAACCTAGAGAGGAACCAGGCCATGAGGGGTGGCCAGTCCTCTTCTGGCTGTGCCGGGTGGAGATTATAACAGAACATGGCCAAGATGTTCAAATGTTAATAAATGACCAGCATGGTCAAATAATAATAATCATAGTAGTTGTCGAGGGTGCAACAAGTCAGCAACTCAAGAGTAAGTGTCAGTTGGCTTTTTCATAGCCGATCTTTGAGAGATTAGAGATTAGCAACGTGGAATGCGACATATTTATTGCATTACCAAAGGTCTACACCCAGATTAAGATCCCAGTGACGAGAGAGAACATTTTCACTCAGAAAGATCTCAAACGTTGGCCATACCTGAAGGAGATTCAGTTGAAGGAAGATTGATGCCGATGTTGAACTCCCGATTGGAGAACATGCTCTAAAGGCAAACGAACCTTGGCCAATCATAAATAGCCAAGGCAACGGACCGTATGCACTAAAAAACACTATTTGGATGGGTGACAAACGGTCCACTTAATCCCTGTACCGTGACAGATGAATCTGGACATCCTACGGCGATGGCCAACCGCATCCCAATGGCCGACCTGGGGGAACTTCTTGTGAATCAGTACAACCATGACTTCCCTGGAAGAGAGTATGAAGAAAGAAATTGACATGTCAGCTGAGGATCGCAAATTCATGGAGATGTCATCAAGCTCCATAACCCTCAAAGACAGTCACTACTACTTACCGTTGCCCCTTTTTCACAATAAAGATGTAGTCCTGCCAAACAACCACGACATGGTGGAGCAGCAGGTTCTAAATCCTATCAGGAAGTTCAAGAAAGACAAGGTTTTACGTAATATAGTTCCAAAGGCTTCATGGAAGAGGTAATAACAAAAATGTTACACCGAGAAGGTACCACAAGAACAGCTCCTCCCAGAGAAAGACAAGGTATGGTACATACTACACCATAGCGTTCACCATGAAGCACAAAGGAACAATACGAGTGGTGTTTGACTGCTCATCATCATATAAATGCACAACTCAACAGTCAAGTCCTTCAAGGCCCTGACCTGGCAAACACGCTCATCTGTGTCTTGCTAAGGTTTCAGCAAGAGCACATTGCCACGATGGCAGACATCGAAAGAATGTTCCATCAAGCACCTCTCCATGAAGATGACCTAAACTTCCTGCGATTCCTATGGTGGCCAAATGGTGACACTAAAACAATATTGGAGGAGTGCAGAAGTACAGTCCATCTCTTCGGTGCTGTATCCTCTCCAAGTTGTGAAAACTTTACACTGCAAAAGACAGCAGAAGATAACTGTGAGAAGTACGATGAAGAGGTGATTGAAACAGTGATGTCTAACTTCTATGTCGATGACTGCCTCTAATCAGTGGCCAAAGAAGAACAGCAGCTCTAGCAGGGCAGAAATTTGATGAGCTGACTTGTTGGAAAAGTGGCATCCTATAACGGTGCCGCGTTGAAAGTCACTGAGCTCTTCAGGCAGGCCATTCTACTGTCAATGTCTATGGAGATTGCATGGATGTGTGCTCCATTTTATACGCCTGTCAGCAATAACTTTCATGTAAGACCTCAGAGATGTGTGCTCTACGGGTGGGTTCAAGTTGACCAAGCGAGTCAGCAACAGCCTTGAATGCAAAGCTAAGCAGATTTTTTTTTTAAAAGCTGGACCTGGACAGAGAGAACCTGTCTGTTGAAAGAGCGCTTGGAATCCGATGGAACATTGAAGAGGTATTCTCTCAACTGTTAGCTCAGTTTACGATCCATTAAAGGCAAAGCAAATTCTTCAAGAGCTACACAATCTAAAGTGTGAATGGGACGAAGTCATCCCTGAAGAACATTCCATTTCATGGCAGAGATGGCTTGCAGAGCTGGACTAGCTGTCCAGATTCCAGATTGACCGGTTCATGAAGCCTGAGATCTTTGGTCAAGTCAAGACCTCACAGTTGCATCACTTCGGTGACGCAAGAGCTGACAGTCTCTTCCCGCTTTACTGCTGCACCACTCAACTCTGATCCAGATCGCTCTCTTCCAATACGGCAAACAGTATTGAAAAGGTCAACATTGCATTTCGTGCAAGCAGACTGGAACTTGCTATGGCAACATTGGCAGTGCGAGTGGACAGTATGCTAAGGTCAGAGATCCACATTAAACTCAAGGAGTCAACTTTCTGGACAGACAGTCTGTGCTAAAATACATCCGCAACGATACCAAGAGATTCCATACCTTTGTGGCTAATAGGGTTTTTGTGATCCGTGACCTATCGAAAGCAAACCAGTAGACCACACTATATATACAAAAGTATGTGGACACCCCTTCAAATTACTGGATTCGGCTATTTCAGCCACACCGGTTGCTGACAGGTGTATAAAATCGAGCACACAGCCATGCAATCTCCATAGACATTGGCAGTAGAATGGCCTGACTGACGAGCTCAGTGACTTTCAACGCGGCACCGTTATAGGATGCCACTTTTCCAACAAGTCAGCTCATCAAATTTCTGCCCTGCTAGAGCTGCCCAGGTCTGTAACTGTAAGTGCTATTATTGTGAAGTGGAAACGTCTAGGAGCAACAACGGCTCAGCCGCGAAGTGGTAGGCCACACAAGCTCACAGAAAGGGGACCGCCGAGTGCTGAAGCGCATAAAAACTCAGATCGGTGTGGAAAAACCTCAACCCCATCGAACACATTCGGAATGAGGCGATCACGAACGACAGACCAATCACAACTGTGACAAATGACCCTAATGATCTAGAACCCCTGACTACTAACCATCTGCTTCATCTGAAAGCAAAGCCAGTCCACCAGGACTATTCCAGAAAGGAGACCTATACTCACCAAGGAGATGGAAGCAAGTACAATATATCACTGACCTCTTCTGGAAGAGATGGATCAGGGAGTATCTTCCACTTATGCAGGAGCGGAACAAGTGGAACAAAACTAAGAGAAACTTCAGTCATCGTGACCTCGTTGTCATCGTGGATGACAGAGCCCCAAGGAACTCTCGGCTGATGGGGCGTGTGGTGGAGGCCTTTCCAGGGACCAAAGATATTGTCTGGAGCGTCAACTAGCCTGTACCCCCGCACACCGACTCGGTACCGGTGTCCCCTGTATATAGCCTCGTTATTCTTATTGTGGTACTTTTTATTATAACTTTGTATTTTAATCCACTTGGGAAATATTTTCTTCTTCTTGAACTGCACTGTTGGTTAATAAGGGGCTTGTAAGTAAGCATTTCACGGTAAAGTCTACACTTGTTGTATTCGGCGCATGTGACTAATAAAGTTTGAATTGATTTGATGGTTAAGGCCAAGACCAATATCCCACACAGACCTATCAATAAACTGAGTCTACAGAGTGACAGACCTTCAGAGTAACACACAGCTCCATCTTTTAATCACCTCTGAACTCTTTAACTCTGACATTAGTAGACTCTTGTCCTTTATGGGACCTTGTGCTTTTATATATTCTGTAACTATGAACTGTAATACTCGCACTCCCGATTGGCGCAGTGGTCTAAGACACTGCATCCCAGTGCAATAGGTATAACTACAGTCCCTGGTTAGAATCCACACTGTATCACATCCGGTTGTGAATGGGAGTCCCAACGGGCTGTGCACAATTGGCCCGGGGTCGTCCGGGGAGGGCCGTCATTGTAAATAAGAATTTGTTCTTTACTGACTTGCCTCGTTAAATAAAGTGTAAATAAATAAAATACTGCTATGGTATGTTTGCCTATTGGCTCTATTTGAATGATGAACTAATTGTTATGCATACAGTTACCAATTAGGGGCCTGTGTTGGAGCCGGTTAGCTGTATAGAACACAGAAAACATACAGAGCACCATGTCTATTGAGTATGAGATTAAATATTGTGTACCTACCTTATGATACTGTATTTACCTACCTGATGATACTGTATTTACCTACCTTATGATACTGTATTTACCTACCTGGTGATACTGTATTTACCTACCTGATGTTACTGTATTTACCTACCTGATGATACTGTATTTACCTACCTGATGATACTGTATTTATTTACCTGATGATACTGTATTTACCTACCTGATGATACTGTATTTACCTACCTGATGACACTGTATTTACCTACCTGGTGATACTGTATTTACCTACCTGATGATACTGTATTTACCTACCTGGTGATACTGTATTTATCTACCTGATGATACTGTATTTACCTACCTGATGATACTGTATTTACCTACCTGATGACACTGTATTTACCTACCTGGTGATACTGTATTTACCTACCTGATGATACTGTATTTACCTACCTGATGATAGTGTATTTATTTACCTGATGATACTGTATTTACCTACCTGATGACACTGTATTTACCTACCTGATGATACTGTATTTACCTACCTGATCATACTGTATTTACCTACCTGGTGATACTGTATTTACCTACCTGATGATACTGTATTTACCTACCTGATGATACTGTATTTACCTACCTGATGATACTGTATTTACCTACCTGATCATACTGTATTTACCTACCTGGTGATACTGTATTAACCTACCTGGTGATACTGTATTTACCTACCTGATGATACTGTATTTACCTACCTGGTGATACTGTATTTACCTACCTGATGATACTGTATTTACCTACCTGATGATACTGTATTTACCTACCTGGTGATACTGTATTTACCTATCTGGTGATACTGTATTTACCTACCTGATCATACTGTATTTACCTACCTGATGATACTGTATTTTACCTACCTGGTGATACTGTATTTACCTACCTGATGATACTGTATTTACCTACCTGATGATACTGTATTTACCTACCTGATGATTGATATATTATTTTGGTTATTATTTATTTTATCTTAGAATATGTCTCCCCCTCTTGCTCATTCATTGCACTGTGGCAAGTGTGCAGGTGTAGGATAAATGGAGGAAGTTGAGCCTTCTGTAGGTGGAGTCCAAGGCGAGACGCAGGAGAGGTATAGTCATTTGACCATATCATGTCACTTTCAAGTAAACTTTAAATGTATACTTTTTGTTGGATCTAAAGGAAGATAAATCCTAATGTTTTTGCCATCATCTTTTAATGAAGGAACTTTTAATGTGAACTGTATGCATCGGAAACAACCCCGCTTCGTGCTTGGGCAGTGGCTATGTTGGAATGGCAAAGAAGTCACTACAAAGAGCATGTTCAGTACCAACCCATTGCCCTCCTCTTACCCTGCTCTTAAACTGAAAGGATACAATGGCGTAACTACACGCTATCAGCTGACATTGTGAAACTGGGATTGTTTTGTGTTTGCTTGGCTAACTGTCGTATGAATACAAATGTTTCTCTCGAGGCTGGTAGGATCGCTTTCACATGAGGGTCAAATAAACACTAGGTTGGGTTGCCATTTGTCGACCCGTTGTCATAATACCGCCTTGATATCATTCCTTACACAACCTATCCACCCTGATGATGGCTTGCTGCATCATTTGAAGTCCCCGACTGCAACTTTTCTCACCCATCTCTTCCATATCTTCATCGCTGTCAACAGTAATCTTAAACATTCACTTAAAGCTACAATCTGGGATTCGTTTGTCAGCAAAACGATGGCAAGCCACTTGTTTATAGGCTTATATCTGAAGGATGGGGAAATGTTATCTCTCTGTCTCTGTGTCTCTGTGTCTCTCTCTGTGTCTCTCTCTCTCTCTCTCTCTCTGTGTCTCTCTCTCTCTCCTC
>NW_021822235.1:0-33438 GCF_901001165.1 Salmo trutta
CCACTCAGCCATCCTGACAACTACAAAACCTTAAAATTCATAGTTTTTCACGATTCTGTAATAAAGGTTTGATATGTCATAGTCCGATAGGAAACATGCAGACCTTATAAAGATAACAACGAACAGAAAACCAAAAAAATGCTCAATCTAAATGAAGATATTGTAAAAACATTTTTTTAAAGGAGGTTTGCGTAAGTGAGTGAATATAAGCTAGGCTTATGATGACCTGTATCGAACGATACTTAAAGTTTCATTTGTTTTCTGTTCTCAAATTATGAGATCTATGGAACTATTCAGCACTGTTCATGTGTTTTACTTTCTCCATTTCGAGAAATTCTCGGTGTAGATGAAAAGAGCTACTTTTTTAGGCAAAATCTCTGTCAGAAGAGGGATTTGGAACCCATCGCCTCCAATCAGAGACCAGAACGAATCTGTAACATAAGGTTTGATATGTCGAATGGAAACATGCAGAACTAAGATACAAAAGAACAGAAAACAAAAAAATGCTAAAATCTAATGAAAGATATTGTAAAAACATTTTGTAAAGGAGTTTGCGTAAGTGAGTGAATTGATAAGCTAGGCTTATGATGACCTGTATCGAACGATTATTAACGTTTCATTTGTTTTCTGTTCTCAAATTATGAGATCTATGAAACTATTCATCACTGTTCATGTGTTTTACTTTCTCCATTTCGAGAAATTCTCGGTGTAGATGAAAAGCTACTTTTTTAGGCAAAATCTCTGTCAGAAGAGGGATTTGAACCCTCGCCTCCAATCGGAGACCAGAACACCCCTACAACCAGGAAGGCTTCTCACCTTGAGTCTGGCGCCTTAGACCACTCGGCCATCCTGACAACTACTAAACCTTAAAATTCATATGTTTTTCACGAATCTGTAACATAAGGTTTGATATGTCCGATGAAAACATGCAGAACTTAAGATACAAAGAACAGAAAAACAAAAAATGCTAAAATCTAATGAAAGATATTGTAAAAACATTTTGTTAAAGGAGTTTGCGTAAGTGAGTGAATTGTAAGCTAGGCTTATGATGACCTGTATCGAACGATATTAACGTTTAATTTGTTTTCTGTTATCAAATTATGAGATCTATGAAACTATTCATCACAGTTCATGTGTTTTACTTTCTCCATTTCGAGAAATTCTCGGTGTAGATGAAAAGCTACTTTTTTAGGCAAAATCTTTGTCAGAAGAGGGATTTGAACCCTCGCTCCACTCAGAGACCAGAACACCCCTACAACCAGGAAGGATTCTCACCTTGAGTCTGGCGCCTTAGACCCCTCGGCCATCCTGACAACTACGAAACCTTAAAATTCAATATGTTTTTCACGAATCTGTAACATAAGGTTTGATATGTCCGATGGAAACATGCAAAACTTAAGATACAAAGAACAGAAAACCAAAAAATACTAAAATCTAATGAAAGATATTGTAAAAACATTTTTTTAAAGGAGTTTGCGTAAGTGAGTGAATTATAAGCTAGGCTTATGATGACCTGTATCGAACAATTATTAACGTTTCATTTGTTTTCTGTTCTCAAATTCTGAGATCTATGAAACTATTCATCACTGTTCATGTGTTTTACTTTCTCCATTTCGAGAAATTCTCGGTGTAGATGAAAAGCTACTTTTTTAGGCAAAATCTCTGTCAGAAGAGGGAGTTGAACCCTCGCCTCCAATCGGAGACCAGAACACCCTACAACCAGGAAGGCTTCTCACCTTGAGTATGGCGCCTTAGACCACTCAGCCATCCTGACAACTACAAAACCTTAAAATTCATATGTTTTCACGAATCTGTAACATAAGGTTTGATATGTCCGATGAAAACATGCAGAACTTAAGATACAAAGAACAGAAAACCAAAAAATGCTAAAATCTAATGAAAGATATTGTAAAAACATTTTGTTAAAGGAGTTTGCGTAAGTGAGTGAATTGATAAGCTAGGCTTATGATGACCTGTATCGAACGATTATTAACGTTTCATTTGTTTTCTGTTCTCAAATTCTGAGATCTATGAAACTATTCATCACTGTTCATGTGTTTTACTTTCTCCATTTCGAGAAATTCTCGGTGTAGATGAAAAGCTACTTTTTTAGGCAAAATCTCTGTCAGAGAGGATTTGAACCCTCGCCTCCAATCGGAGACCAGAACACCCCTACAACCAGGAAGGCTTCTACACCTTGAGTCTGGCGCCTTAGACCACTCGGCCATCCTGACAACTACTAAACCTTAAAATTCATAATGTTTTCACGAATCTGTAACATAAGGTTTGATATGTCCGATGGAAACATGCAGAACTTAAGATACAAAGAACAGAAATCAAAAAATGCTAAATCTAATGAAAGATATTGTAAAACATTTGTTAAAGGAGTTTGCGTAAGTGAGATTGAATTGATAAGCTAGGCTTGATGATGACCTGTATCGAACGATATTAACGTTTCATTTGTTTTCTGTTCTCAAATTATGAGATCTATGAAACTATTCATCACTGTTCATGTGTTTTACTTTCTCCATTTCGAGAAATTCTCGGTGTAGATGAAAAGCTACTTTTTTAGGCAAAATCTCTGTCAGAAGAGGGATTTGAACCCTCGCCTCCAATCGGAGACCAGAACGAATCTGTAACATAAGGTTTGATATGTCAGATGGAAACGTGCAGAACTTAAGATACAAAGAACAGAAAACAAAAAAAATGCTAAAATCTAATGAAAGATATTGTAAAAAACATTTTGTTAAAGTAGTTTGCGTAAGTGAGTGAATTGTAAGCTAGGCTTATGATTACCTGTATCGAACGATTATTACCGTTTCATTTGTTTTCTGTTCTCAAATTATGAGATCTATGAAACTATTCATCACTGTTCATGTGTTTTACTTTCTCCATTTCGAGAAATTCTCAGTGTAGACGAAAAGCTACTTTTTTAGGCAAAATCTCTGTCAGAAGAGGGAGTTGACCCTCGCCTCCCTCAGAGACCAGAACACCCCTACAACCAGGAAGGTTTCTCACCTTGAGTCTGGCGCCTTAGACCACTTCGGCCATCCCTGACAACTACGAAACCTTAAAATTCAAATGTTTTTCACGAATCTGTAACATAAGGTTTGATATGTCAGATGGAAACATGCAGAACTTAAGATACAAAGAACAGAAAACAAAAAAATGCTAAAATCTAATGAAAGATATTTTAAAACATTTTTTAAAGGAGTTTGCGTAAGTGAGTGAATTATAAGCTAGGCTATGATGACCTGTATCGAACAATTATTAACGTTTCATTTGTTTTCTGTTCTCAAATTATGAGATCTATGAAACTATTCATCACCGTTCATGTGTTTTACTTTCTCCATTTGAGAAATTCTCGGTTGTAGATGAAAAGCTACTTTTTTAGGCAAAATCTCTGTCAGAAGAGGGAGTTGAACCCTCGTCCTCCAATCGGAGACCAGAACCACCCCTACAACCAGGAAGGCTTCTCACCTTGAGTCTGGCACCTTAGACCACTCAGCCATCCTGACAACTACAAAACCTTAAAATTCATATGTTTTTCACGATTTTGTAATATAAGGTTTGATATGTCCGATGGAAACATGCAGAACTTAAGATACAAAGAACAGAAAACCAAAAAATTCTCAAATCTAATGAAAGATATTGTAAAAACATTTTTTTAAAGGAGTTTGCGTAAGTGAGTGAATTATAAGCTAGGCTTATGATGACCTGTATCGAACGATACTTAAAGTTCATTTGTTTTCTGTTCTCAAATTATGAGATCTATGGAACTATTCATCACTGTTCATGTGTTTTACTTTCTCCATTTCGAGAAATTCTCGGTGTGTAGATGAAAAGCTACTTTTTTAGGCAAAATCTCTGTCAGAAGAAGGATTTGAACCCTCACCTCCAATCAGAGACCAGAACGAATCTGTAACATAAGGTTTGATATGTCAGATGGAAACATGCAGAACTTAAGATACAAAGAACAGAAAACAAAAAATGCTAAAATCTAATGAAAGATATTGTAAAAACATTTTTTTTAAAGGAGTTGCGTAAGTGAGTGAATTATAAGCTAGGCTTATGATGACCTGTATCGAACAATTATTAACGTTTCATTTGTTTCTCTTCTCAAATTATGAGATCTCTGAAACTATTCATCACTGTTCATGTGTTTTACTTTCTCCATTTTGAGAATTCTCGGTGTAGATGAAAAGCTACTTTTTTAGGCAAAATCTCTGTCAGAAGAGGGATTTGAACCCTCGTCTCCACTCAGAGACCAGAAACACCCCTACAACCAGGAAGGATTCTCACCTTGAGTCTGGCGCCTTAGACCACTCGGCCATCCTGACAACTACAAAACCTTAAAATTCATATGTTTTTCACGAATCTGTAACATAAGGTTTGATATGTCAGATGGAAACATGCAGAACTTAAGATACAAAGAACAGAAAACAAAAAAATGCTAAAATCTAATGAAAGATATTTTAAAAACATTTTTTTTAAAGGAGTTTGCGTAAGTGAGTGAATTATAAGCTAGGCTTATGATGACCTGTATCGAACAATTATTAACGTTTCATTTGTTTTCTGTTCTCAAATTATGAGATCTATGAAACTATTCATCACTGTTCATGTGTTTTACTTTCCTCCATTTCGAGAAATTCTCGGTGTAGATGAAAAGCTACTTTTTTAGGCAAAATCTCTGTCAGAAGAGGGAGTTGAATCCTCGCCTCCAATCTGAGACCAGAACACCCCTACAACCATCAAGGCTTCTCACCTTGAGTCTGGCGCCTTAGACCACTCAGCCATCCTGACAACTACAAAACCTTAAAATTCATATGTTTTTCACGATTCTGTAATATAAGGTTTGATATGTCCGATGGAAACATGCAGAACTTAAGATACAAAGAACAGAAAACCAAAAAATGCTCAAATCTAATGAAAGATATTGTAAAAAACATGTTTTTAAAGGAGTTTGCGTAAGTGAGTGAATTATAAGCTAGGCTTATGATGACCTGTATCGAACGATACTTAAAGTTTCATTTGTTTTCTGTTCTCAAATTATGAGATCTATGGAACTATTCATCACTGTTCATGTGTTTTACTTTCTCCATTTCGAGAAATTCTCGGTGTAGATGAAAAGCTACTTTTTTAGGCAAATCTCTGTCAGAAGAGGGATTTGAACCCTCGCCTCCAATCGGAGACCAGAACGAATCTGTAACATAAGGTTTGCTATGTCCGATGGAAACATGCAGAACATAAGATACAAAGAACAGAAAACCAAAAAATGCTAAAATCTAATGAAAGATATTGTAAAAACATTTTTTTAAAAGAGTTTGCGTAAGTGAGTGAATTATAAGCTAGGCTTATGATGACCTGTATCGAACCAATTATTAACGTTTCATTTGTTTTCTGTTCCCAAATTATGAGATCTATGAAATTATTCATCACTGTTCATGTGTTTTACTTTCTCCATTTCGAGAAATTCTCGGTGTAGATGAAAAGCTACTTTTTTAGGCAAAATCTCTGTCAGAAGAGGGAGTTGAACCCTCGCCTCCAATCGGAGACCAGAACACCCCTACAACCAGGAAGGCTTCTCACCTTGAGTATGGCGCCTTAGACCACTCAGCCATCCTGACAACTACAAAACCTTAAAATTCATATGTTTTTCACGAATCTGTAATATAAGGTTTGATATGTCCGATGGAAACATGCAGAATTTAAGATACAAAGAACAGAAAACCAAAAAATGCTAAAATCTAATGAAAGATATTGTAAAACATTTTGTTAAAGGAGTTTGCGTAAGTGAGTGAATTGTAAGCTAGGCTTATAATGACCTGTATCGAACGATAATTAACGTTTAATTTGTTTTCTGTTCTCAAATTCTGAGATCTATGAAACTATTCATCACTGTTCATGTGTTTTACTTTCTCCATTTCGAGAAATTCTCGGTGTAGATGAAAAGCTACTTTTTTAGGCAAAATCTCTGTCAGAAGAGGGATTTGAACACTCGCCTCCAATCGGAGACCAGAACACCCCTACAACCAGGAAGGCTTCTACACTCTTGAGTCTGGCGCCTTAGACCACTCGGCCATCCTGACAACTACAAAACCTTAAAATTCAAATGTTTTTCACGAATCTGTAACGTAAGGTTTGATATGTCCGATGGAAACATGCAGAACTTAAGATACAAAGAACAGAAAATCAAAAAATGCTAAAATCTAATGAAGATATTGTAAAACATTTTGTTAAAGGAGTTTGCGTAAGTGAGTGAATTGTAAGCTAGGCTTATAATGACCTGTATCGAACGATAATTAACGTTTAATTTGTTTTCTCTTCTCAAATTATGAGATCTCTGAAACTATTCATCACTGTTCATGTGTTTTACTTTCTCCATTTTGAGAAATTCTCGGTGTAGATGAAAAGCTACTTTTTTAGGCAAAATCTCTGTCAGAAGAGGGATTTGAACCCTCGTCTCCACTCAGAGACCAGAACACCCCTACAACCAGGAAGGATTCTCACCTTGAGTCTGGCGCCTTAGACCACTCGGCCATCCTGACAACTACAAAACCTTAAAATTCATATGTTTTTCACGAATCTGTAACATAAGGTTTGATATGTCAGATGGAAACATGCAGAACTTAAGATACAAAGAACAGAAAACAAAAAAATGCTAAAATCTAATGAAAGATATTTTAAAAACATTTTTTTTAAAGGAGTTTGCGTAAGTGAGTGAATTATAAGCTAGGCTTATGATGACCTGTATCGAACAATTATTAACGTTTCATTTGTTTTCTGTTCTCAAATTATGAGATCTATGAAACTATTCATCACTGTTCATGTGTTTTACTTTCTCCATTTCGAGAAATTCTCGGTGTAGATGAAAAGCTACTTTTTTAGGCAAAATCTCTGTCAGAAGAGGGAGTTGAATCCTCGCCTCCAATCGGAGACCAGAACACCCCTACAACCATCAAGGCTTCTCACCTTGAGTCTGGCGCCTTAGACCACTCAGCCATCCTGACAACTACAAAACCTTAAAATTCATATGTTTTTCACGATTCTGTAATATAAGGTTTGATATGTCCGATGGAAACATGCAGAACTTAAGATACAAAGAACAGAAAACCAAAAAATGCTCAAATCTAATGAAAGATATTGTAAAAACATTTTTTTTAAAGGAGTTTGCGTAAGTGAGTGAATTATAAGCTAGGCTTATGATGACCTGTATCGAACGATACTTAAAGTTTCATTTGTTTTCTGTTCTCAAATTATGAGATCTATGGAACTATTCATCACTGTTCATGTGTTTTACTTTCTCCATTTCGAGAAATTCTCGGTGTAGATGAAAAGCTACTTTTTTAGGCAAAATCTCTGTCAGAAGAGGGATTTGAACCCTCGCCTCCAATCGGAGACCAGAACGAATCTGTAACATAAGGTTTGATATGTCAGATGGAAACATGCAGAACTTAAGATACAAAGAACAGAAAACAAAAAAATGCTAAAATCTAATGAAAGATATTGTAAAAACATTTTTTTAAAGGAGTTTGCGTAAGTGAGTGAATTATAAGCTAGGCTTATGATGACCTGTATCGAACAATTATTAACGTTTCATTTGTTTTCTCTTCTCAAATTATGAGATCTATGAAACTATTCATCACTGTTCATGTGTTTTACTTTCTCCATTTCGAGAAATTCTTGGTGTAGATGAAAAGCTACTTTTTTAGGCAAAATCTCTGTCAGAAGAGGGATTTGAACCCTCACCTCCAATCAGAGACCAGAACGAATCTGTAACATAAGGTTTGATATGTCAGATGGAAACATGCAGAACTTAAGATACAAAGAACAGAAAACAAAAAAATGCTAAAATCTAATGAAAGATATTTTTAAAACATTTTTTTAAAGGAGTTTGCGTAAGTGAGTGAATTATAAGCTAGGCTTATGATGACCTGTATCGAACAATTATTAACGTTTCATTTGTTTTCTGTTCCCAAATTATGAGATCTATGAAATTATTCATCACTGTTCATGTGTTTTACTTTCTCCATTTCGAGAAATTCTCGGTGTAGATGAAAAGCTACTTTTTTAGGCAAAATCTCTGTCAGAAGAGGGAGTTGAACCCTCGCCTCCAATCGGAGACCAGAACACCCCTACAACCAGGAAGGCTTCTCACCTTGAGTATGGCGCCTTAGACCACTCAGCCATCCTGACAACTATAAAAACTTAAAATTCATATGTTTTTCACGAATCTGTAACATAAGGTTTGCTATGTCCGATGGAAACATGCAGAACATAAGATACAAAGAACAGAAAACCAAAAAATGCTAAAATCTAATGAAAGATATTGTAAAAACATTTTTTTAAAAGAGTTTGCGTAAGTGAGTGAATTATAAGCTAGGCTTATGATGACCTGTATCGAACAATTATTAACGTTTCATTTGTTTTCTGTTCCCAAATTATGAGATCTATGAAATTATTCATCACTGTTCATGTGTTTTACTTTCTCCATTTCGAGAAATTCTCGGTGTAGATGAAAAGCTACTTTTTTAGGCAAAATCTCTGTCAGAAGAGGGAGTTGAACCCTCGCCTCCAATCGGAGACCAGAACACCCCTACAACCAGGAAGGCTTCTCACCTTGAGTATGGCGCCTTAGACCACTCAGCCATCCTGACAACTACAAAACCTTAAAATTCATATGTTTTTCACGAATCTGTAATATAAGGTTTGATATGTCCGATGGAAACATGCAGAACTTAAGATACAAAGAACAGAAAACCAAAAAATGCTAAAATCTAATGAAAGATATTGTAAAAACATTTTGTTAAAGGAGTTTGCGTAAGTGAGTGAATTGTAAGCTAGGCTTATAATGACCTGTATCGAACGATAATTAACGTTTAATTTGTTTTCTGTTCTCAAATTCTGAGATCTATGAAACTATTCATCACTGTTCATGTGTTTTACTTTCTCCATTTCGAGAAATTCTCGGTGTAGATGAAAAGCTACTTTTTTAGGCAAAATCTCTGTCAGAAGAGGGATTTGAACACTCGCCTCCAATCGGAGACCAGAACACCCCTACAACCAGGAAGGCTTCTACACTCTTGAGTCTGGCGCCTTAGACCACTCGGCCATCCTGACAACTACAAAACCTTAAAATTCAAATGTTTTTCACGAATCTGTAACGTAAGGTTTGATATGTCCGATGGAAACATGCAGAACTTAAGATACAAAGAACAGAAAATCAAAAAATGCTAAAATCTAATGAAAGATATTGTAAAAACATTTTGTTAAAGGAGTTTGCGTAAGTGAGTGAATTGTAAGCTAGGCTTATAATGACCTGTATCGAACGATAATTAACGTTTAATTTGTTTTCTGTTCTCAAATTCTGAGATCTATGAAACTATTCATCACTGTTCATGTGTTTTACTTTCTCCATTTCGAGAAATTCTCGGTGTAGATGAAAAGCTACTTTTTTAGGCAAAATCTCTGTCAGAAGAGGGATTTGAACCCTCGCCTCCAATCGGAGACCAGAACACCCCTACAACCAGGAAGGCTTCTACACTCTTGAGTCTGGCGCCTTAGACCACTCGGCCATCCTGACAACTACAAAACCTTAAAATTCAAATGTTTTTCACGAATCTGTAACATAAGGTTTGATATGTCCGATGGAAACATGCAGAACTTAAGATACAAAGAACAGAAAATCAAAAAATGCTAAAATCTAATGAAAGATATTGTAAAAACATTTTGTTAAAGGAGTTTGCGTAAGTGAGTGAATTGTAAGCTAGGCTTATAATGACCTGTATCGAACGATAATTAACGTTTCATTTGTTTTCTGTTCTCAAATTATGAGATCTATGAAACTATTCATCACTGTTCATGTGTTTTACTTTCTCCATTTCGAGAAATTCTCGGTGTAGATGAAAAGCTACTTTTTTAGGCAAAATCTCTGTCAGAAGAGGGATTTGAACCCTCGCCTCCAATCGGAGACCAGAACGAATCTGTAACATAAGGTTTGATATGTCAGATGGAAACGTGCAGAACTTAAGATACAAAGAACAGAAAACAAAAAAATGCTAAAATCTAATGAAAGATATTGTAAAAACATTTTGTTAAAGTAGTTTGCGTAAGTGAGTGAATTGTAAGCTAGGCTTATGATTACCTGTATCGAACGATTATTACCGTTTCATTTGTTTTCTGTTCTCAAATTATGAGATCTATGAAACTATTCATCACTGTTCATGTGTTTTACTTTCTCCATTTCGAGAAATTCTCAGTGTAGACGAAAAGCTACTTTTTTAGGCAAAATCTCTGTCAGAAGAGGGATTTGAACCCTCGCCTCCACTCAGAGACCAGAACACCCCTACAACCAGGAAGGTTTCTCACCTTGAGTCTGGCGCCTTAGACCACTCGGCCATCCTGACAACTACGAAACCTTAAAATTCAAATGTTTTTCACGAATCTGTAACATAAGGTTTGATATGTCAGATGGAAACATGCAGAACTTAAGATACAAAGAACAGAAAACAAAAAAATGCTAAAATCTAATGAAAGATATTTTAAAAACATTTTTTTAAAGGAGTTTGCGTAAGTGAGTGAATTATAAGCTAGGCTTATGATGACCTGTATCGAACAATTATTAACGTTTCATTTGTTTTCTGTTCTCAAATTATGAGATCTATGAAACTATTCATCACCGTTCATGTGTTTTACTTTCTCCATTTTGAGAAATTCTCGGTGTAGATGAAAAGCTACTTTTTTAGGCAAAATCTCTGTCAGAAGAGGGAGTTGAACCCTCGCCTCCAATCGGAGACCAGAACACCCCTACAACCAGGAAGGCTTCTCACCTTGAGTCTGGCACCTTAGACCACTCAGCCATCCTGACAACTACAAAACCTTAAAATTCATATGTTTTTCACGATTCTGTAATATAAGGTTTGATATGTCCGATGGAAACATGCAGAACTTAAGATACAAAGAACAGAAAACCAAAAAATTCTCAAATCTAATGAAAGATATTGTAAAAACATTTTTTTAAAGGAGTTTGCGTAAGTGAGTGAATTATAAGCTAGGCTTATGATGACCTGTATCGAACGATACTTAAAGTTTCATTTGTTTTCTGTTCTCAAATTATGAGATCTATGGAACTATTCATCACTGTTCATGTGTTTTACTTTCTCCATTTCGAGAAATTCTCGGTGTAGATGAAAAGCTACTTTTTTAGGCAAAATCTCTGTCAGAAGAAGGATTTGAACCCTCACCTCCAATCAGAGACCAGAACGAATCTGTAACATAAGGTTTGATATGTCAGATGGAAACATGCAGAACTTAAGATACAAAGAACAGAAAACAAAAAAATGCTAAAATCTAATGAAAGATATTGTAAAAACATTTTTTTAAAGGAGTTTGCGTAAGTGAGTGAATTATAAGCTAGGCTTATGATGACCTGTATCGAACAATTATTAACGTTTCATTTGTTTTCTCTTCTCAAATTATGAGATCTCTGAAACTATTCATCACTGTTCATGTGTTTTACTTTCTCCATTTTGAGAAATTCTCGGTGTAGATGAAAAGCTACTTTTTTAGGCAAAATCTCTGTCAGAAGAGGGATTTGAACCCTCGTCTCCACTCAGAGACCAGAACACCCCTACAACCAGGAAGGATTCTCACCTTGAGTCTGGCGCCTTAGACCACTCGGCCATCCTGACAACTACAAAACCTTAAAATTCATATGTTTTTCACGAATCTGTAACATAAGGTTTGATATGTCAGATGGAAACATGCAGAACTTAAGATACAAAGAACAGAAAACAAAAAAATGCTAAAATCTAATGAAAGATATTTTAAAAACATTTTTTTAAAGGAGTTTGCGTAAGTGAGTGAATTATAAGCTAGGCTTATGATGACCTGTATCGAACAATTATTAACGTTTCATTTGTTTTCTGTTCTCAAATTATGAGATCTATGAAACTATTCATCACTGTTCATGTGTTTTACTTTCTCCATTTCGAGAAATTCTCGGTGTAGATGAAAAGCTACTTTTTTAGGCAAAATCTCTGTCAGAAGAGGGAGTTGAATCCTCGCCTCCAATCGGAGACCAGAACACCCCTACAACCATCAAGGCTTCTCACCTTGAGTCTGGCGCCTTAGACCACTCAGCCATCCTGACAACTACAAAACCTTAAAATTCATATGTTTTTCACGATTCTGTAATATAAGGTTTGATATGTCCGATGGAAACATGCAGAACTTAAGATACAAAGAACAGAAAACCAAAAAATGCTCAAATCTAATGAAAGATATTGTAAAAACATTTTTTAAAGGAGTTTGCGTAAGTGAGTGAATTATAAGCTAGGCTTATGATGACCTGTATCGAACGATACTTAAAGTTTCATTTGTTTTCTGTTCTCAAATTATGAGATCTATGGAACTATTCATCACTGTTCATGTGTTTTACTTTCTCCATTTCGAGAAATTCTCGGTGTAGATGAAAAGCTACTTTTTTAGGCAAAATCTCTGTCAGAAGAGGGATTTGAACCCTCGCCTCCAATCGGAGACCAGAACGAATCTGTAACATAAGGTTTGCTATGTCCGATGGAAACATGCAGAACATAAGATACAAAGAACAGAAAACCAAAAAATGCTAAAATCTAATGAAAGATATTGTAAAAACATTTTTTTAAAAGAGTTTGCGTAAGTGAGTGAATTATAAGCTAGGCTTATGATGACCTGTATCGAACAATTATTAACGTTTCATTTGTTTTCTGTTCCCAAATTATGAGATCTATGAAATTATTCATCACTGTTCATGTGTTTTACTTTCTCCATTTCGAGAAATTCTCGGTGTAGATGAAAAGCTACTTTTTTAGGCAAAATCTCTGTCAGAAGAGGGAGTTGAACCCTCGCCTCCAATCGGAGACCAGAACACCCCTACAACCAGGAAGGCTTCTCACCTTGAGTATGGCGCCTTAGACCACTCAGCCATCCTGACAACTACAAAACCTTAAAATTCATATGTTTTTCACGAATCTGTAATATAAGGTTTGATATGTCCGATGGAAACATGCAGAATTTAAGATACAAAGAACAGAAAACCAAAAAATGCTAAAATCTAATGAAAGATATTGTAAAAACATTTTGTTAAAGGAGTTTGCGTAAGTGAGTGAATTGTAAGCTAGGCTTATAATGACCTGTATCGAACGATAATTAACGTTTAATTTGTTTTCTGTTCTCAAATTCTGAGATCTATGAAACTATTCATCACTGTTCATGTGTTTTACTTTCTCCATTTCGAGAAATTCTCGGTGTAGATGAAAAGCTACTTTTTTAGGCAAAATCTCTGTCAGAAGAGGGATTTGAACACTCGCCTCCAATCGGAGACCAGAACACCCCTACAACCAGGAAGGCTTCTACACTCTTGAGTCTGGCGCCTTAGACCACTCGGCCATCCTGACAACTACAAAACCTTAAAATTCAAATGTTTTTCACGAATCTGTAACGTAAGGTTTGATATGTCCGATGGAAACATGCAGAACTTAAGATACAAAGAACAGAAAATCAAAAAATGCTAAAATCTAATGAAAGATATTGTAAAAACATTTTGTTAAAGGAGTTTGCGTAAGTGAGTGAATTGTAAGCTAGGCTTATAATGACCTGTATCGAACGATAATTAACGTTTAATTTGTTTTCTCTTCTCAAATTATGAGATCTCTGAAACTATTCATCACTGTTCATGTGTTTTACTTTCTCCATTTTGAGAAATTCTCGGTGTAGATGAAAAGCTACTTTTTTAGGCAAAATCTCTGTCAGAAGAGGGATTTGAACCCTCGTCTCCACTCAGAGACCAGAACACCCCTACAACCAGGAAGGATTCTCACCTTGAGTCTGGCGCCTTAGACCACTCGGCCATCCTGACAACTACAAAACCTTAAAATTCATATGTTTTTCACGAATCTGTAACATAAGGTTTGATATGTCAGATGGAAACATGCAGAACTTAAGATACAAAGAACAGAAAACAAAAAAATGCTAAAATCTAATGAAAGATATTTTAAAAACATTTTTTTAAAGGAGTTTGCGTAAGTGAGTGAATTATAAGCTAGGCTTATGATGACCTGTATCGAACAATTATTAACGTTTCATTTGTTTTCTGTTCTCAAATTATGAGATCTATGAAACTATTCATCACTGTTCATGTGTTTTACTTTCTCCATTTCGAGAAATTCTCGGTGTAGATGAAAAGCTACTTTTTTAGGCAAAATCTCTGTCAGAAGAGGGAGTTGAATCCTCGCCTCCAATCGGAGACCAGAACACCCCTACAACCATCAAGGCTTCTCACCTTGAGTCTGGCGCCTTAGACCACTCAGCCATCCTGACAACTACAAAACCTTAAAATTCATATGTTTTTCACGATTCTGTAATATAAGGTTTGATATGTCCGATGGAAACATGCAGAACTTAAGATACAAAGAACAGAAAACCAAAAAATGCTCAAATCTAATGAAAGATATTGTAAAAACATTTTTTTAAAGGAGTTTGCGTAAGTGAGTGAATTATAAGCTAGGCTTATGATGACCTGTATCGAACGATACTTAAAGTTTCATTTGTTTTCTGTTCTCAAATTATGAGATCTATGGAACTATTCATCACTGTTCATGTGTTTTACTTTCTCCATTTCGAGAAATTCTCGGTGTAGATGAAAAGCTACTTTTTTAGGCAAAATCTCTGTCAGAAGAGGGATTTGAACCCTCGCCTCCAATCGGAGACCAGAACGAATCTGTAACATAAGGTTTGATATGTCAGATGGAAACATGCAGAACTTAAGATACAAAGAACAGAAAACAAAAAAATGCTAAAATCTAATGAAAGATATTGTAAAATCATTTTTTTAAAGGAGTTTGCGTAAGTGAGTGAATTATAAGCTAGGCTTATGATGACCTGTATCGAACAATTATTAACGTTTCATTTGTTTTCTCTTCTCAAATTATGAGATCTATGAAACTATTCATCACTGTTCATGTGTTTTACTTTCTCCATTTCGAGAAATTCTTGGTGTAGATGAAAAGCTACTTTTTTAGGCAAAATCTCTGTCAGAAGAGGGATTTGAACCCTCACCTCCAATCAGAGACCAGAACGAATCTGTAACATAAGGTTTGATATGTCAGATGGAAACATGCAGAACTTAAGATACAAAGAACAGAAAACAAAAAAATGCTAAAATCTAATGAAAGATATTTTTAAAACATTTTTTTAAAGGAGTTTGCGTAAGTGAGTGAATTATAAGCTAGGCTTATGATGACCTGTATCGAACAATTATTAACGTTTCATTTGTTTTCTGTTCCCAAATTATGAGATCTATGAAATTATTCATCACTGTTCATATGTTTTACTTTCTCCATTTCGAGAAATTCTCGGTGTAGATGAAAAGCTACTTTTTTAGGCAAAATCTCTGTCAGAAGAGGGAGTTGAACCCTCGCCTCCAATCGGAGACCAGAACACCCCTACAACCAGGAAGGCTTCTCACCTTGAGTATGGCGCCTTAGACCACTCAGCCATCCTGACAACTATAAAAACTTAAAATTCATATGTTTTTCACGAATCTGTAACATAAGGTTTGCTATGTCCGATGGAAACATGCAGAACATAAGATACAAAGAACAGAAAACCAAAAAATGCTAAAATCTAATGAAAGATATTGTAAAAACATTTTTTTAAAAGAGTTTGCGTAAGTGAGTGAATTATAAGCTAGGCTTATGATGACCTGTATCGAACAATTATTAACGTTTCATTTGTTTTCTGTTCCCAAATTATGAGATCTATGAAATTATTCATCACTGTTCATGTGTTTTACTTTCTCCATTTCGAGAAATTCTCGGTGTAGATGAAAAGCTACTTTTTTAGGCAAAATCTCTGTCAGAAGAGGGAGTTGAACCCTCGCCTCCAATCGGAGACCAGAACACCCCTACAACCAGGAAGGCTTCTCACCTTGAGTATGGCGCCTTAGACCACTCAGCCATCCTGACAACTACAAAACCTTAAAATTCATATGTTTTTCACGAATCTGTAATATAAGGTTTGATATGTCCGATGGAAACATGCAGAACTTAAGATACAAAGAACAGAAAACCAAAAAATGCTAAAATCTAATGAAAGATATTGTAAAAACATTTTGTTAAAGGAGTTTGCGTAAGTGAGTGAATTGTAAGCTAGGCTTATAATGACCTGTATCGAACGATAATTAACGTTTAATTTGTTTTCTGTTCTCAAATTCTGAGATCTATGAAACTATTCATCACTGTTCATGTGTTTTACTTTCTCCATTTCGAGAAATTCTCGGTGTAGATGAAAAGCTACTTTTTTAGGCAAAATCTCTGTCAGAAGAGGGATTTGAACACTCGCCTCCAATCGGAGACCAGAACACCCCTACAACCAGGAAGGCTTCTACACTCTTGAGTCTGGCGCCTTAGACCACTCGGCCATCCTGACAACTACAAAACCTTAAAATTCAAATGTTTTTCACGAATCTGTAACGTAAGGTTTGATATGTCCGATGGAAACATGCAGAACTTAAGATACAAAGAACAGAAAATCAAAAAATGCTAAAATCTAATGAAAGATATTGTAAAAACATTTTGTTAAAGGAGTTTGCGTAAGTGAGTGAATTGTAAGCTAGGCTTATAATGACCTGTATCGAACGATAATTAACGTTTAATTTGTTTTCTGTTCTCAAATTCTGAGATCTATGAAACTATTCATCACTGTTCATGTGTTTTACTTTCTCCATTTCGAGAAATTCTCGGTGTAGATGAAAAGCTACTTTTTTAGGCAAAATCTCTGTCAGAAGAGGGATTTGAACCCTCGCCTCCAATCGGAGACCAGAACACCCCTACAACCAGGAAGGCTTCTACACTCTTGAGTCTGGCGCCTTAGACCACTCGGCCATCCTGACAACTACAAAACCTTAAAATTCAAATGTTTTTCACGAATCTGTAACATAAGGTTTGATATGTCCGATGGAAACATGCAGAACTTAAGATACAAAGAACAGAAAATCAAAAAATGCTAAAATCTAATGAAAGATATTGTAAAAACATTTTGTTAAAGGAGTTTGCGTAAGTGAGTGAATTGTAAGCTAGGCTTATAATGACCTGTATCGAACGATAATTAACGTTTCATTTGTTTTCTGTTCTCAAATTATGAGATCTATGAAACTATTCATCACTGTTCATGTGTTTTACTTTCTCCATTTCGAGAAATTCTCGGTGTAGATGAAAAGCTACTTTTTTAGGCAAAATCTCTGTCAGAAGAGGGATTTGAACCCTCGCCTCCAATCGGAGACCAGAACGAATCTGTAACATAAGGTTTGATATGTCAGATGGAAACGTGCAGAACTTAAGATACAAAGAACAGAAAACAAAAAAATGCTAAAATCTAATGAAAGATATTGTAAAAACATTTTGTTAAAGTAGTTTGCGTAAGTGAGTGAATTGTAAGCTAGGCTTATGATTACCTGTATCGAACGATTATTACCGTTTCATTTGTTTTCTGTTCTCAAATTATGAGATCTATGAAACTATTCATCACTGTTCATGTGTTTTACTTTCTCCATTTCGAGAAATTCTCAGTGTAGACGAAAAGCTACTTTTTTAGGCAAAATGTCTGTCAGAAGAGGGATTTGAACCCTTGACTCCACTCAGAGACCAGAACACCCCTACAACCAGGAAGGTTTCTCACCTTGAGTCTGGCGCCTTAGACCACTCGGCCATCCTGACAACTACAAAACCTTAAAATTCAAATGTTTTTCACGAATCTGTAACATAAGGTTTGATATGTCCGATGGAAACATGCAGAACTTAAGATACAAAGAACAGAAAACCAAAAAATGCTAAAATCTAATGAAAGATATTGTAAAAACATTTTGTTAAAGGAGTTTGCGTAAGTGAGTGAATTATAAGCTAGGCTTATGATGACCTGTATCGAACGATTATTAACGTTTCATTTGTTTTCTGTTCTCAAATTATGAGATCTATGAAACTATTCATCACTGTTCATGTGTTTTACATTCTCCATTTCGAGAAATTCTCGGTGTAGATGAAAAGCTACTTTTTTAGGCAAAATCTCTGTCAGAAGAGGGATTTGAACCCTCGCCTCCAATCGGAGACCAGAACGAATCTGTAACATAAGGTTTGCTATGTCCGATGGAAACATGCAGAACTTAAGATACAAAGAACAGAAAACAAAAAAATTCTAAAATCTAATGAAAGATATTGTAAAAACATTTTTTTAAAGGAGTTTGCGTAAGTGAGTGAATTATAAGCTAGGCTTATGATGACCTGTATCGAACGATTATTAACGTTTCATTTGTTTTCTGTTCTCAAATTATGAGATCTATGAAACTATTCATCACTGTTCATGTGTTTTACTTTCTCCATTTCGAGAAATTCTTGGTGTAGATGAAAAGCTACTTTTTTAGGCAAAATCTCTGTCAGAAGAGGGATTTGAACCCTCGCCTCCAATCGGAGACCAGAACGAATCTGTAACATAAGGTTTGATATGTCAGATGGAAACATGCAGAACTTAAGATACAAAGAGCAGAAAACAAAAAAATGCTAAAATCTAATGAAAGATATTATAAAAACATTTTGTTAAAGGAGTTTGCGTAAGTGAGTGAATTGTAAGCTAGGCTTATAATGACCTGTATCGAACGATAATTAACGTTTCATTTGTTTTCTGTTCTCAAATTATGAGATCTATGAAACTATTCATCACTGTTCATGTGTTTTACTTTCTCCATTTCGAGAAATTCTCGGTGTAGATGAAAAGCTACGTTTTTAGGCAAAATCTCTGTCAGAAGAGGGATTTGAACCCTCGCCTCCAATCGGAGACCAGAACGAATCTGTAACATAAGGTTTGATATGTCCGATGAAAACATGCAGAACTTAAGATACAAAGAACAGAAAACAAAAAAATGCTAAAATCTAATGAAAGATATTGTAAAAACATTTTGTTAAAGGAGTTTGCGTAAATGAGTGAATTGTAAGCTAGGCTTATGATTACCTGTATCGAACGATTATTACCGTTTCATTTGTTTTCTTTTCTCAAATTATGAGATCTATGAAACTATTCATCACTGTTCATGTGTTTTACTTTCTCCATTTCGAGAAATTCTCGGTGTAGATGAAAAGCTACTTTTTTAGGCAAAATCTCTGTCAGAAGAGGGATTTGAACCCTCGCCTCCACTCAGAGACCAGAACACCCCTACAACCAGGAAGGTTTCTCACCGTGAGTCTGGCGTCTTAGACCACTCGGCCATCCTGACAACTACGAAACCTTAAAATTCAAATGTTTTTCACGAATCTGTAACATAAGGTTTGATATGTCCGATGGAAACATGCAGAACTTAAGATACAAAGAACAGAAAACCAAAAAATGCTAAAATCTAATGAAAGATATTGTAAAAACATGTTGTTAAAGGAGTTTGCTTAAGTGAGTGAATTGTAAGCTAGGCTTATAATGACCTGTATCGAACGATAATTAACGTTTCATTTGTTTTCTGTTCTCAAATTATGAGATCTATGAAACTATTCATCACTGTTCATGTGTTTTACTTTCTCTATTTCGAAAAATTCTCGGTGTAGACGAAAAGCTACTTTTTTAGGCAAAATCTCTGTCAGAAGAGGGATTTGAACCCTCGCCTCCAATCGGAGACCAGAACGAATCTGTAACATAAGGTTTGATATGTCAGATGGAAACATGCAGAACTTAAGATACAAAGAGCAGAAAACAAAAAAATGCTAAAATCTAATGAAAGATATTGTAAAAACATTTTGTTAAAGGAGTTTGCGTAAGTGAGTGAATTGTAAGCTAGGCTTATAATGACCTGTGTCGAACGATAATTAACGTTTCATTTGTTTTCTGTTCTCAAATTATGAGATCTATGAAACTATTCATCACTGTTCATGTGTTTTACATTCTCCATTTCGAGAAATTCTCAGTGTAGATGAAAAGCTACGTTTTTAGGCAAAATCTCTGTCAGAAGAGGGATTTGAACCCTCGCCTCCAATCGGAGACCAGAACGAATCTGTAACATAAGGTTTGCTATGTCCGATGGAAACATGCAGAACTTAAGATACAAAGAACAGAAAACAAAAAAATTCTAAAATCTAATGAAAGATATTGTAAAAACATTTTTTTAAAGGAGTTTGCGTAAGTGAGTGAATTATAAGCTAGGCTTATGATGACCTGTATCGAACGATTATTAACGTTTCATTTGTTTTCTGTTCTCAAATTATGAGATCTATGAAACTATTCATCACTGTTCATGTGTTTTACTTTCTCTATTTCGAAAAATTCTCGGTGTAGACGAAAAGCTACTTTTTTAGGCAAAATCTCTGTCAGAAGAGGGATTTGAACCCTCGCCTCCAATCGGAGACCAGAACACCCCTACAAACACAAAGATTCTCACTTTGAGTCTGGTGCCTTAGACCACTCGGCCATCCTGACAACTACAAAACCTTAAATTTCAAATGTTTTTCATGAATCTGTATCATAAGGTTTGATATGTCCGATGGAAACATGCAGAACTTAAGATACAAAGAACAGAAAACCAAAAAATGCTAAAATCTAATGAAAGATATTGTAAAAACGTTTTGTTAAAGGAGTTTGCGTAAGTGAGTGAATTGTAAGCTAGGCTTATAATGACCTGTATCGAACGATAATTAACGTTTCATTTGTTTTCTGTTCTCAAATTACGAGATCTATGAAACTATTCATCACTGTTCATGTGTTTTACTTTCTCCATTTCGAGAAATTCTTGGTGTAGATGAAAAGCTACTTTTTTAGGCAAAATCTCTGTCAGAAGAGGGATTTGAACCCTCGCCTCCAATCGGAGACCAGAACGAATCTGTAACATAAGGTTTGATATGACAGATGGAAACATGCAGAACTTAAGATACAAAGAGCAGAAAACAAAAAAATGCTAAAATCTAATGAAAGATATTGTAAAAACATTTTGTTAAAGGAGTTTGCGTAAGTGAGTGAATTGTAAGCTAGGCTTATAATGACCTGTATCGAACGATAATTAACGTTTCATTTGTTTTCTGTTCTCAAATTATGAGATCTATGAAACTATTCATCACTGTTCATGTGTTTTACTTTCTCCATTTCGAGAAATTCTCGGTGTAGATGAAAAGCTACGTTTTTAGGCAAAATCTCTGTCAGAAGAGGGATTTGAACCCTCGCCTCCAATCGGAGACCAGAACGAATCTGTAACATAAGGTTTGATATGTCCGATGAAAACATGCAGAACTTAAGATACAAAGAACAGAAAACAAAAAAAATGCTTAAATCTAATGAAAGATATTGTAAAAACATTTTGTTAAAGGAGTTTGCGTAAATGAGTGAATTGTAAGCTAGGCTTATGATTACCTGTATCGAACGATTATTACCGTTTCATTTGTTTTCTTTTCTCAAATTATGAGATCTATGAAACTATTCATCACTGTTCATGTGTTTTACTTTCTCCATTTCGAGAAATTCTCGGTGTAGATGAAAAGCTACTTTTTTAGGCAAAATCTCTGTCAGAAGAGGGATTTGAACCCTCGCCTCCACTCAGAGACCAGAACACCCCTACAACCAGGAAGGTTTCTCACCTTGAGTCTGGCGTCTTAGACCACTCGGCCATCCTGACAACTACGAAACCTTAAAATTCAAATGTTTTTCACGAATCTGTAACATAAGGTTTGATATGTCCGATGGAAACATGCAGAACTTAAGATACAAAGAACAGAAAACCAAAAAATGCTAAAATCTAATGAAAGATATTGTAAAAACATTTTGTTAAAGGAGTTTGCGTAAGTGAGTGAATTATAAGCTAGGCTTATGATGACCTGTATCGAACGATTATTAACGTTTCATTTGTTTTCTGTTCTCAAATTATGAGATCTATGAAACTATTCATCACTGTTCATGTGTTTTACATTCTCCATTTCGAGAAATTCTCGGTGTAGATGAAAAGCTACTTTTTTAGGCAAAATCTCTGTCAGAAGAGGGATTTGAACCCTCGCCTCCAATCGGAGACCAGAACAACCCTACAACCAGGAAGGCTTCTCACCTTGAGTCTGGCGCCTTAGACCACTCGGCCATCCTGACAACTACAAAATCTTAAAATTCACATGTTTTTCACGAATCTGTAACATAAGGTTTGATATGTCCGATGGAAACATGCAGAACTTAAGATACAAAGAACAGAAAACAAAAAAATGCTAAAATCTAATGAAAGATATTGTAAAAACATTTTTTTAAAGGAGTTTGCGTAAGTGAGTGAATTATAAGCTAGGCTTATGATGACCTGTATCGAACGATTATTAACGTTTCATTTGTTTTCTGTTCTCAAATTATGAGATCTATGAAACTATTCATCACTGTTCATGTGTTTTACATTCTCCATTTCGAGAAATTCTTGGTGTAGATGAAAAGCTACGTTTTTAGGCAAAATCTCTGTCAGAAGAGGGATTTGAACCCTCGCCTCCAATCGGAGACCAGAAAGAATCTGTAACATAAGGTTTGATATGTCAGATGGTAAGATGCAGAACTTAAGATACAAAGAGCAGAAAACAAAAAAATGCTAAAATCTAATGAAAGATATTGTAAAAACATTTTGTTAAAGGAGTTTGTGTAAGTGAGTGAATTGTAAGCTAGGCTTATAATGACCTGTATCGAACGATAATTAACGTTTCATTTGTTTTCTGTTCTCAAATTACGAGATCTATGAAACTATTCATCACTGTTCATGTGTTTTACTTTCTCCATTTCGAGAAATTCTCGGTGTAGATGAAAAGCTACGTTTTTAGGCAAAATCTCTGTCAGAAGAGGGATTTGAACCCTCGCCTCCAATCGGAGACCAGAACGAATCTGTAACATAAGGTTTGATATGTCCGATGAAAACATGCAGAACTTAAGATACAAAGAACAGAAAACAAAAAAATGCTAAAATCTAATGAAAGATATTGTAAAAACATTTTGTTAAAGGAGTTTGCGTAAATGAGTGAATTGTAAGCTAGGCTTATGATTACCTGTATCGAACGATTATTACCGTTTCATTTGTTTTCTTTTCTCAAATTATGAGATCTATGAAACTATTCATCACTGTTCATGTGTTTTACTTTCTCCATTTCGAGAAATTCTCGGTGTAGATGAAAAGCTACTTTTTTAGGCAAAATCTCTGTCAGAAGAGGGATTTGAACGCTGGCCTCCACTCAGAGACCAGAACACCCCTACAACCAGGAAGGTTTCTCACCTTGAGTCTGGCGACTTAGACCACTCGGACATCCTGACAACTACGAAACCTTAAAATTCAAATGTTTTTCACGAATCTGTAACATAAGGTTTGATATGTCCGATGGAAACATGCAGAACTTAAGATACAAAGAACAGAAAACCAAAAAATGCTAAAATCTAATGAAAGATATTGTAAAAACATTTTGTTAAAGTAGTTTGCGTAAGTGATTGAATTATAAGCTAGGCTTATGATGACCTGTGTCGAACGATTATTAACGTTTCATTTGTTTTCTGTTCTCAAATTATGAGATCTATGAAACTATTCATCACTGTTCTTGTGTTTTACTTTCTCCATTTCGAGAAATTCTCGGTGTAGATGAAAAGCTACGTTTTTAGGCAAAATCTCTGTCAGAAGAGGGATTTGAACCCTCGCCTCCAATCGGAGACCAGAACACCTCTACAACCAGGAAGGCTTCTCACCTTGAGTCTGGCGCCTTAGAAAACTCGGCCATCTTGACAACTACAAAGCCTAAAAATTCAAATGTTTTTCATGAATCTGTATTATAAGGTTTGATATGTCCGATGGAAACATGCAGAACTTAAGATACAAAAAACAGAAAACCATAAAATGCTAAAATCTAATGAAAGATATTGTAAAAACATTTTGTTAAAGGAGTTTGCGTAAGTGAGTGAATTGTAAGCTAGGCTTATAATGACCTGTATCGAACGATAATTAACGTTTCATTTGTTTTCTGTTCTCAAATTACGAGATCTATGAAACTATTCATCACTGTTCATGTGTTTTACTTTCTCCATTTCGAGAAATTCTCGGAGTAGATGAAAAGCTAATTTTTTAGGCAAAATCTCTGTCAGAAGAGGGATTTGAACCCTCGCCTCCACTCAGAGACCAGAACACCCCTACAACCAGGAAGGTTTCTCACCTTGAGTCTGGCGCCTTAGACCACTCGGCCATCCTGACAACTACGAAAACTTAAAATTCAAATGTTTTTCACGAATCTGTAACATAAGGTTTGATATGTCCGATGGAAACATGCAGAACTTAAGATACAAAGAACAGAAAACCAAAAAATGCTAAAATCTAATGAAAGATATTGTAAAAACATTTTTTAAAGGAGTTTGCGTAAGTGAGTGAATTATAAGATAGGCTTATGATGACCTGTATCGAACGATTATTAACGTTTCATTTGTTTTCTGTTCTCAAATTATGAGATCTATGAAACTATTCATCACTGTTCATGTGTTTTACTTTCTCCATTTCGAGAAATTCTCGGTGTAGATGAAAAGCTACGTTTTTAGGCAAAATCTCTGTCAGAAGAGGGATTTGAACCCTCGCCTCCAATCGGAGACCAGAACACCCCTACTACCAGGAAGGCTTCACACCTTGAGTCTGGCGCCTTAGAAAACTCGGCCATCCTGACAACTACAAAGCCTAAAAATTCATATGTTTTTGACGAATCTGTATCATAAGGTTTGATATGTCCGATGGAAACATGCAGAACTTAAGATACAAAAAACAGAAAACCAAAAAATGCTAAAATCTAATGAAAGATATTGTAAAAACATTTTGTTAAAGGAGTTTGCGTAAGTGAGTGAATTATAAGCTAGGCTTATGATGACCTGTATCGAACGATTATTAACGTTTCATTTGTTTTCTGTTCTCAAATTATGAGATCTATGAAAGTATTCATCACTGTTCATGTGTTTTACGTTCTCCATTTCGAGAAATTCTCGGTGTAGATGAAAAGCTACGTTTTTAGGCAAAATCTCTGTCAGAAGAGGGATTTGAACCCTCGCCTCCAATCGGAGACCAGAACGAATCTGTAACATAAGGTTTGATATGTCCGATGAAAACATGCAGAACTTAAGATACAAAGAACAGAAAACAAAAAAATGCTAAAATCTAATGAAAGATATTGTAAAAACATTTTGTTAAAGGAGTTTGCGTAAATGAGTGAATTGTAAGCTAGGCTTATGATTACCTGTATCGAACGATTATTACCGTTTCATTTGTTTTCTTTTCTCAAATTATGAGATCTATGAAACTATTCATCACTGTTCATGTGTTTTACTTTCTCCATTTCGAGAAATTCTCGGTGTAGATGAAAAGCTACTTTTTTAGGCAAAATCTCTGTCAGAAGAGGGATTTGAACCCTCGCCTCCACTCAGAGACCAGAACACCCCTACAACCAGGAAGGTTTCTCACCTTGAGTCTGGCGACTTAGACCACTCGGCCATCTTGACAACTACAAAGCCTAAAAATTCAAATGTTTTTCATGAATCTGTATCATAAGGTTTGATATGTCCGATGGAAACATGCAGAACTTAAGATACAAAAAACAGAAAAACAAAAAATGCTAAAATCTAATGAAAGATATTGTAAAAACATTTTGTTAAAGGAGTTTGCGTAAGTGAGTGAATTGTAAGCTAGGCTTATAATGACCTGTATCGAACGATAATTAACGTTTCATTTGTTTTCTGTTCTCAAATTACGAGATCTATGAAACTATTCATCACTGTTCATGTGTTTTACTTTCTCCATTTCGAGAAATTCTCGGAGTAGATGAAAAGCTAATTTTTTAGGCAAAATCTCTGTCAGAAGAGGGATTTGAACCCTTGCCTCCACTCAGAGACCAGAACACCCCTACAACCAGGAAGGCTTCTCACCTTGAGTCTGGCGCCTTAGAAAACTCGGCCATCCTGACAACTACAAAGCCTAAAAATTCATATGTTTTTGACGAATCTGTATCATAAGGTTTGATATGTCCGATGGAAACATGCAGAACTTAAGATACAAAAAACAGAAAACCAAAAAATGCTAAAATCTAATGAAAGATATTGTAAAAACATTTTGTTAAAGGAGTTTGCGTAAGTGAGTGAATTATAAGCTAGGCTTATGATGACCTGTATCGAACGATTATTAACGTTTCATTTGTTTTCTGTTCTCAAATTATGAGATCTATGAAAGTATTCATCACTGTTCATGTGTTTTACGTTCTCCATTTCGAGAAATTCTCGGTGTAGATGAAAAGCTACGTTTTTAGGCAAAATCTCTGTCAGAAGAGAGATTTGAACCCTCGCCTCCAATCGGAGACCAGAACGAATCTGTAACATAAGGTTTGATATGTCCGATGGAAACATGAAGAACTTAACATACAAAGAACAGAAAACCAAAAAATGCTAAAATCTAATGAAAGATATTGTAAAAACATTTTGCTAAAGGAGTTTGCGTAAGTGAGTGAATTGTAAGCTAGGCTTATGATGACCTGTATCGAACGATTATTAACGTTTAATTTGTTTTCTGTTATCAAATTATGAGATCTATGAAACTATTCATCACTGTTCATGTGTTTTACTTTCTCCATTTCGAGAAATTCTCGGTGTAGATGAAAAGCTACTTTTTTAGGCAAAATCTCTGTCAGAAGAGGGATTTGAACATCGCCTCCAATCAGAGACCAGAACAACCCTACAACCAGGAAGGCTTCTCACTCTTGAATCTGGGGCCTTAGACCACTCGGCCATCCTGACAACTACAAAACCTTAAAATTCAAATGTTTTTCATGAATCTGTATCATAAGGTTTGATATGTCCGATGGAAACATGCAGAACTTAAGATACAAAAAACAGAAAACCAAAAAATGCTAAAATCTAATGAAAGATATTGTAAAAACATTTTGTTAAAGGAGTTTGCGTAAGTGAGTGAATTGTAAGCTAGGCTTATTATGACCTGTATCGAACGATAATTAACGTTTCATTTGTTTTCTGTTCTCAAATTACGAGATCTATGAAACTATTCATCACTGTTCATGTGTTTTACTTTCTCCATTTCGAGAAATTCTCGGTGTAGATGAAAAGCTACTTTTTTAGGCAAAATCTCTGTCAGAAGAGGGATTTGAACCCTCGCCTCCAATCGGAGACCAGAACACCCCTACAACCAGGAAGGCATCTCACCTTGAGTCTGGCGCCTTAGACCACTCGGCCATCCTGACAACTACAAAACCTTAAAATTCAAATGTTTTTCATGAATCTGTATCATAAGGTTTGATATGTCCGATGGAAACATGCAGAACTTAAGATACAAAAACAGAAAACCAAAAAATGCTAAAATCTAATGAAAGATATTGTAAAAACATTTTGTTAAAGGAGTTTGCGTAAGTGAGTGAATTGTAAGCTAGTCTTATGATTACCTGTATCGAACGATTATTACCGTTTCATTTGTTTTCTGTTCTCAAATTATGAGATCTATGAAACTATTCATCACTGTTCATGTGTTTTACTTTCTCCATTTCGAGAAATTCTCGGTGTAGATGAAAAGCTACTTTTTTAGGCAAAATCTCTGTCAGAAGAGGGATTTGAACCCTCGCCTCCATTCAGAGACCAGAACACCCCTACAACCAGGAAGGTTTCTCACCTTGAGTCTGGCGCCTTAGACCACTCGGCCATCCTGACAACTATGAAACCTTAAAATTCAAATGTTTTTCACGAATCTGTAACATAAGGTTTGATATGTCCGATGGAAACATGCAGAACTTAAGATACAAAGAACAGAAAACCAAAAAATGCTAAAATCTAATGAAAGATATTGTAAAAACATTTGTTAAAGGAGTTTGCGTAAGTGAGTGAATTATAAGATAGGCTTATGATGACCTGTATCGAACGATTATTAACGTTTCATTTGTTTTCTGTTCTCAAATTATGAGATCTATGAAACTATTTATCACTGTTCATGTGTTTTACTTTCTCCATTTCGAGAAATTCTCGGTGTAGATGAAAAGCTACGTTTTTAGGCAAAATCTCTGTCAGAAGAGGGATTTGAACCCTCGCCTCCAATCGGAGACCAGAACACCTCTACAACCAGGAAGGCTTCTCACCTTGAGTCTGGCGCCTTAGAAAACTCGTCCATCTTGACAACTACAAAGCCTAAAAATTCAAATGTTTTTCATGAATCTGTATCATAAGGTTTGATATGTCCGATGGAAACATGCAGAACTTAAGATACAAAAAACAGAAAACCAAAAAATGCTAAAATCTAATGAAAGATATTGTAAAAACATTTTGTTAAAGGAGTTTGCGTAAGTGAGTGAATTATAAGCTAGGCTTATGATGACCTGTATCGAACGATTATTAACGTTTCATTTGTTTTCTGTTCTCAAATTATGAGATCTATGAAAGTATTCATCACTGTTCATGTGTTTTACGTTCTCCATTTCGAGAAATTCTCGCTGTAGGTGAAAAGCTACGTTTTTAGGCAAAATCTCTGTCAGAAGAGGGATTTGAACCCTCGCCTCCAATCGGAGACCAGAACGAATCTGTAACATAAGGTTTGATATGTCCGATGGAAACATGAAGAACTTAACATACAAAGAACAGAAAACCAAAAAATGCTAAAATCTAATGAAAGATATTGTAAAAACATTTTGCTAAAGGAGTTTGCGTAAGTGAGTGAATTGTAAGCTAGGCTTATGATGACCTGTATCGAACGATTATTAACGTTTAATTTGTTTTCTGTTATCAAATTATGAGATCTATGAAACTATTCATCACTGTTCATGTGTTTTACTTTCTCCATTTCGAGAAATTCTCGGTGTAGATGAAAAGCTACTTTTTTAGGCAAAATCTCTGTCAGAAGAGGGATTTGAAACTCACCTCCAATCAGAGACCAGAACACCCCTACAACCAGGAAGGCTTCTCACTCTTGAGTCTGGGGCCTTAGACCACTCGGCCATCCTGACAACTACAAAACCTTAAAATTCAAATGTTTTTCATGAATCTGTATCATAAGGTTTGATATGTCCGATGGAAACATGCAGAACTTAAGATACAAAAAACAGAAAACCAAAAAATGCTAAAATCTAATGAAAGATATTGTAAAAACATTTTGTTAAAGGAGTTTGCGTAAGTGAGTGAATTGTAAGCTAGGCTTATGATTACCTGTATCGAACGATTATTACCGTTTCATTTGTTTTCTGTTCTCAAATTATGAGATCTATGAAACTATTCATCACTGTTCATGTCTTTTACTTTCTCCATTTCGAGAAATTCTCGGTGTAGATGAAAAGCTACTTTTTTAGGCAAAATCTCTGTCAGAAGAGGGATTTGAACCCTCGCCTCCAATCGGAGACCAGAACGAATCTGTAACATAAGGTTTGATATGTCCGATGGAAACATGCAGAACTTAACATACAAAGAACAGAAAATCAAAAAATGCTAAAATCTAATGAAAGATATTGTAAAAACATTTTGTTAAAGGAGTTTGCGTAAGTGAGTGAATTGTAAGCTAGGCTTATGATGACCTGTATCGAATGATTATTAACGTTTAATTTGTTTTCTGTTATCAAATTATGAGATCTATCAAACTATTCATCACAGTTCATGTGTTTTACTTTCTCCATTTCGAGAAATTCTCGGTGTAGATGAAAAGCTACTTTTTTAGGCAAAATCTCTGTCAGAAGAGGGATTTGAACCTCACCTCCAATCAGAGACCAGAACACCCCTACAACCAGGAAGGCTTCTCACTCTTGAGTCTGGGGCCTTAGACCACTCGGCCATCCTGACAACTACAAAACCTTAAAATTCAAATGTTTTTCATGAATCTGTATCATAAGGTTTGATATGTCCGATGGAAACATGCAGAACTTAAGATACAAAAAACAGAAAACCAAAAAATGCTAAAATCTAATGAAAGATATTGTAAAAACATTTTGTTAAAGGAGTTTGCGTAAGTGAGTGAATTGTAAGCTAGGCTTATGATTACCTGTATCGAACGATTATTACCGTTTCATTTGTTTTCTGTTCTCAAATTATGAGATCTATGAAACTATTCATCACTGTTCATGTGTTTTACTTTCTCCATTTCGAGAAATTCTCGGTGTAGATGAAAAGCTACTTTTTTAGGCAAAATCTCTGTCAGAAGAGGGATTTGAACCCTCGCCTCCACTCAGAGACAAGAACACCCCTACAACCAGGAAGGCTTCTCACCTTGAGTCTGGCGCCTTAGACCACTCGGCCATCCTTACAACTACAAAACCTTAAAATTCAAATGTTTTTCACGAATCTGTAACATAAGGTTTGATATGTCCGATGGAAACATGCAGAACTTAAGATACAAAGAACAGAAAACCAAAAAATGCTAAAATCTAATGAAAGATATTGTAAAAACATTTTGTTAAAGGAGTTTGCGTAAGTGAGTGAATTATAAGCTAGGCTTATGATGACCTGTATCGAACGATTATTAACGTTTAATTTGTTTTCTGTTCTCAAATTATGAGATCTATGAAACTATTCATCACTGTTCATGTGTTTTACTTTCTCCATTTCGAGAAATTCTCGGTGTAGATGAAAAGCTACTTTTTTAGGCAAAATCTCTTTCAGAAGAGGGATTTGAATCCTCGCCTCCAATCGGAGACCAGAACACCCCTACAACCAGGAAGGCTTCTCACCTTGAGTCTGGCGCCTTAGACCACTCGGCCATCCTGACAACTACAAAACCTTAAAATTCAAATGTTTTTCATGAATCTGTATCATAAGGTTTGATATGTCCGATGGAAACATGCAGAACTTAAGATACAAAAAACAGAAAACCAAAAAATGCTAAAATCTAATGAAAGATATTGTAAAAACATTTTGTTAAAGGAGTTTGCGTAAGTGAGTGAATTGTAAGCTAGGCTTATTATGACCTGTATCGAACGATAATTAACGTTTCATTTGTTTTCTGTTCTCAAATTACGAGATCTATGAAACTATTCATCACTGTTCATGTGTTTTACTTTCTCCATTTCGAGAAATTCTCGGTGTAGATGAAAAGCTACTTTTTTAGGCAAAATCTCTGTCAGAAGAGGGATTTGAACCCTCGCCTCCAATCGGAGACCAGAACACCCCTACAACCAGGAAGGCATCTCACCTTGAGTCTGGCGCCTTAGACCACTCGGCCATCCTGACAACTACAAAACCTAAAATTCAAATGTTTTTCATGAATCTGTATCATAAGGTTTGATATGTCCGATGGAAACATGCAGAACTTAAGATACAAAAAACAGAAAACCAAAAAATGCTAAAATCTAATGAAAGATATTGTAAAAACATTTTGTTAAAGGAGTTTGCGTAAGTGAGTGAATTGTAAGCTAGTCTTATGATTACCTGTATCGAACGATTATTACCGTTTCATTTGTTTTCTGTTCTCAAATTATGAGATCTATGAAACTATTCATCACTGTTCATGTGTTTTACTTTCTCCATTTCGAGAAATTCTCGGTGTAGATGAAAAGCTACTTTTTTAGGCAAAATCTCTGTCAGAAGAGGGATTTGAACCCTCGCCTCCATTCAGAGACCAGAACACCCCTACAACCAGGAAGGTTTCTCACCTTGAGTCTGGCGCCTTAGACCACTCGGCCATCCTGACAACTATGAAACCTTAAAATTCAAATGTTTTTCACGAATCTGTAACATAAGGTTTGATATGTCCGATGGAAACATGCAGAACTTAAGATACAAAGAACAGAAAACCAAAAAATGCTAAAATCTAATGAAAGATATTGTAAAAACATTTTGTTAAAGGAGTTTGCGTAAGTGAGTGAATTATAAGATAGGCTTATGATGACCTGTATCGAACGATTATTAACGTTTCATTTGTTTTCTGTTCTCAAATTATGAGATCTATGAAACTATTTATCACTGTTCATGTGTTTTACTTTCTCCATTTCGAGAAATTCTCGGTGTAGATGAAAAGCTACGTTTTTAGGCAAAATCTCTGTCAGAAGAGGGATTTGAACCCTCGCCTCCAATCGGAGACCAGAACACCCCTACAACCAGGAAGGCTTCTCACCTTGAGTCTGGCGCCTTAGAAAACTCGGCCATCCTGACAACTACAAAGCCTAAAAATTCATATGTTTTTGACGAATCTGTATCATAAGGTTTGATATGTCCGATGGAAACATGCAGATCTTAAGATACAAAAAACAGAAAACCAAAAAATGCTAAAATCTAATGAAAGATATTGTAAAAACATTTTGTTAAAGGAGTTTGCGTAAGTGATTGAATTATAAGCTAGGCTTATGATGACCTGTATCGAACGATTATTAACGTTTCATTTGTTTTCTGTTCTCAATTTATGAGATCTATGAAACTATTCATCACTGTTCTTGTGTTTTACTTTCTCCATTTCGAGAAATTCTCGGTGTAGATGAAAAGCTACGTTTTTAGGCAAAATCTCTGTCAGAAGAGGGATTTGAACCCTCGCCTCCAATCGGAGACCAGAACACCTCTACAACCAGGAAGGCTTCTCACCTTGAGTCTGGCGCCTTAGAAAACTCGTCCATCTTGACAACTACAAAGCCTAAAAATTCAAATGTTTTTCATGAATCTGTATCATAAGGTTTGATATGTCCGATGGAAACATGCAGAACTTAAGATACAAAAAACAGAAAACCAAAAAATGCTAAAATCTAATGAAAGATATTGTAAAAACATTTTGTTAAAGGAGTTTGCGTAAGTGAGTGAATTATAAGCTAGGCTTATGATGACCTGTATCGAACGATTATTAACGTTTCATTTGTTTTCTGTTCTCAAATTATGAGATCTATGAAAGTATTCATCACTGTTCATGTGTTTTACGTTCTCCATTTCGAGAAATTCTCGCTGTAGGTGAAAAGCTACGTTTTTAGGCAAAATCTCTGTCAGAAGAGGGATTTGAACCCTCGCCTCAATCGGAGACCAGAACGAATCTGTAACATAAGGTTTGATATGTCCGATGGAAACATGAAGAACTTAACATACAAAGAACAGAAAACCAAAAATGCTAAAATCTAATGAAAGATATTGTAAAAACATTTTGCTAAAGGAGTTTGCGTAAGTGAGTGAATTGTAAGCTAGGCTTATGATGACCTGTATCGAACGATTATTAACGTTTAATTTGTTTTCTGTTATCAAATTATGAGATCTATGAAACTATTCATCACTGTTCATGTGTTTTACTTTCTCCATTTCGAGAAATTCTCGGTGTAGATGAAAAGCTACTTTTTTAGGCAAAATCTCTGTCAGAAGAGGGATTTGAAACATCACCTCCAATCAGAGACCAGAACACCCCTACAACCAGGAAGGCTTCTCACTCTTGAGTCTGGGGCCTTAGACCACTCGGCCATCCTGACAACTACAAAACCTTAAAAT
>NW_021822236.1:0-33546 GCF_901001165.1 Salmo trutta
TGACCAGGCTTCAGTTCAAATCTTTTGTAGTTCATCTGCTGTGTCTTTCACATTCTGTCTTCTTCAGCCCGCGACAGCAAACTGATGATGAGTTTTGACAAATGAATATTAAGCAAAATTAGATCAATTAATATTTTAAAAGAGAAAAACGAAAAAATAAAACTTCAAAAAGAATGGAGCTCATTTATTTTGAGTCGATTGATGCATCAGTAAGTGAATCAAAGTAAACGAATGTAAAAAATACCCATTCAAATCGATCAGTTTTCAACTAGAGAGATTGAGACGAGTCGTATCTGTCTCAAGCCTCCATAACTGTTTATGTTACACCTCCACATCTGCAATGAAAAGGTGGTGGAGCTAGAGCGGTGTTTGTCAAACCATGAGACATACCTATAATCGGTCTTCTCACAAAAACATCGTAGCTTCTGAACCGTTTGACCTACAAAATCCTATGACCCCTCCCTGGAAAGAGGAGACCCTCGCGAACACGGTGGTGTTCTCAATTTTTCTCTACGTCCCCCACAAGTGTCTAGGGACTCGTCTGAATTCGGAACCCTCTATGTGCCAACTTCTGTTTGTAGAATCCAAAATCTTTGGGCTTTTTGCAGGTTTTCTAAATGAAGTGCGACATTGAGCCAACTAGTGAATATCACAATAGATTAGCAGTCCATCGCCTAAACCATTCAGCCACCTCGTCCTGCGACCAGTGGACCGAGATCTGCCTGTCTGAGCTTGTTAAAATATCTGCAAAAGGGCTCATCCAGGGATTTGAACCCGGGACCTCTCGCACCCTAAGCGAGAATCATACCCCTAGACCAACGAGCCTTACACAAGTATAAAATTGTTTTGCTTTCTGCGGCAATGAAAATGAGTATATCATTTGTTGTTGTCCATGGTGCTTGGAAAGATTGAACCTCATGTGAGTGTTTGTGCTATACTTGTGAGCATAGCAGTCTTCCAAACTGTTGACCAGGCTTCAGTTCAAATCTTTTGTAGTTCATCTGCTGTGTCTTTCACATTCTGTCTTCTTCAGCCGCGACAGCAAACTGATGATGAGTTTTGACAAATGAATATTAAGCAAAATTAGATCAATTAATATTTTAAAAGAGAAAAACGAAAAAATAAAACTTCAAAAAGAATGGAGCTCATTTATTTTGAGTCGATTGATGCATCAGTAAGTGAATCAAAGTAAACGAATGTAAAAAATACCCATTCAAATCGATCAGTTTTCAACTAGAGAGATTGAGACGAGTCGTATCTGTCTCAAGCCTCCATAACTGTTTATGTTACACCTCCACATCTGCAATGAAAGGTGGTGGAGCTAGAGCGGTGTTTGTCAAACCATGAGACATACCTATAATCGGTCTTCTCACAAAAACATCGGTAGCTTCTGAACCGTTTGACCTACAAAATCCTATGACCCCTCCCTGGAAAGAGGAGACCCTCGCGAACACGGTGGTGTTCTCAATTTTTCTCTACGTCCCCCACAAGTGTCTAGGGACTCGTCTGAAGTCGGAACCCTCTATGTGCCAACTTCTGTTTGTAGAATCCAAAATCTTTGGGCTTTTTGCAGGTTTTCTAAATGAAGTGCGACATTGAGCCAACTAGTGAATATCACAATAGATTAGCAGTCCATCGCCTAAACCATTCAGCCACCTCGTCCTGCGACCAGTGGACCGAGATCTGCCTGTCTGAGCTTGTTAAAATATCTGCAAAAGGGCTCATCCGGGATTTGAACCCGGGACCTCTCGCACCCTAAGCGAGAATCATACCCCTAGACCAACGAGCCTTACACAAGTATAAAATTGTTTTGCTTTCTGCGGCAATGAAAATGAGTATATCATTTGTTGTTGTCCATGGTGCTTGGAAAGATTGAACCTCATGTGAGTGTTTGTGCTATACTTGTGAGCATAGCAGTCTTCCAAACTGTTGACCAGGCTTCAGTTCAAATCTTTTGTAGTTCATCTGCTGTGTCTTTCACATTCTGTCTTCTTCAGCCGCGACAGCAAACTGATGATGAGTTTTGACAAATGAATATTAAGCAAAATTAGATCAATTAATATTTTAAAAGAGAAAAACGAAAAAATAAAACTTCAAAAAGAATGGAGCTCATTTATTTTGAGTCGATTGATGCATCAGTAAGTGAATCAAAGTAAACGAATGTAAAAAATACCCATTCAAATCGATCAGTTTTCAACTAGAGAGATTGAGACGAGTCGTATCTGTCTCAAGCCTCCATAACTGTTTATGTTACACCTCCACATCTGCAATGAAAGGTGGTGGAGCTAGAGCGGTGTTTGTCAAACCATGAGACATACCTATAATCGGTCTTCTCACAAAAACATCGGTAGCTTCTGAACCGTTTGACCTACAAAATCCTATGACCCCTCCCTGGAAAGAGGAGACCCTCGCGAACACGGTGGTGTTCTCAATTTTTCTCTACGTCCCCCACAAGTGTCTAGGGACTCGTCTGAATTCGGAACCCTCTATGTGCCAACTTCTGTTTGTAGAATCCAAAATCTTTGGGCTTTTTGCAGGTTTTCTAAATGAAGTGCGACATTGAGCCAACTAGTGAATATCACAATAGATTAGCAGTCCATCGCCTAAACCATTCAGCCACCTCGTCCTGCGACCAGTGGCCCGAGATCTGCCTGTCTGAGCTTGTTAAAATATCTGCAAAAGGGCTCATCCAGGATTTGAACCCGGGACCTCTCGCACCCTAAGCGAGAATCATACCCCTAGACCAACGAGCCTTACACAAGTATAAAATTTTTTGCTTTCTGCGGCAATGAAAATGAGTATATCATTTGTTGTTGTCCATGGTGCTTGGAAAGATTGAACCTCATGTGAGTGTTTGTGCTATACTTGTGAGCATAGCAGTCTTCCAAACTGTTGACCAGGCTTCAGTTCAAATCTTTTGTAGTTCATCTGCTGTGTCTTTCACATTCTGTCTTCTTCAGCCGCGACAGCAAACTGATGATGAGTTTTGACAAATGAATATTAAGCAAAATTAGATCAATTAATATTTTAAAAGAGAAAAACGAAAAAATAAAACTTCAAAAAGAATGGAGCTCATTTATTTTGAGTCGATTGATGCATCAGTAAGTGAATCAAAGTAAACAAATGTAAAAAATACCCATTCAAATCGATCAGTTTTCAACTAGAGAGATTGAGACGAGTCGTATCTGTCTCAAGCCTCCATAACTGTTTATGTTACACCTCCACATCTGCAATGAAAGGTGGTGGAGCTAGAGCGGTGTTTGTCAAACCATGAGACATACCTATAATCGGTCTTCTCACAAAAACATCGGTAGCTTCTGAACCGTTTGCCCTACAAAATCCTATGACCCCTCCCTGGAAAGAGGAGACCCTCGCGAACACGGTGGTGTTCTCAATTTTTCTCTACGTCCCCCACAAGTGTCTAGGGACTCGTCTGAAGTCGGAACCCTCTATGTGCCAACTTCTGTTTGTAGAATCCAAAATCTTTGGGCTTTTTGCAGGTTTTCTAAATGAAGTGCGACATTGAGCCAACTAGTGAATATCACAATAGATTAGCAGTCCATCGCCTAAACCATTCAGCCACCTCGTCCTGCGACCAGTGGCCCGAGATCTGCCTGTCTGAGCTTGTTAAAATATCTGCAAAAGGGCTCATCCAGGATTTGAACCCGGGACCTCTCGCACCCTAAGCGAGAATCATACCCCTAGACCAACGAGCCTTACACAAGTATAAATTTTTTTGCTTTCTGCGGCAATGAAAATGAGTATATCATTTGTTGTTGTCCATGGTGCTTGGAAAGATTGAACCTCATGTGAGTGTTTGTGCTATACTTGTGAGCATAGCAGTCTTCCAAACTGTTGACCAGGCTTCAGTTCAAATCTTTTGTAGTTCATCTGCTGTGTCTTTCACATTCTGTCTTCTTCAGCCGCGACAGCAAACTGATGATGAGTTTTGACAAATGAATATTAAGCAAAATTAGATCAATTAATATTTTAAAAGAGAAAAACGAAAAAATAAAACTTCAAAAAGAATGGAGCTCATTTATTTTGAGTCGATTGATGCATCAGTAAGTGAATCAAAGTAAACGAATGTAAAAAATACCCATTCAAATCGATCAGTTTTCAACTAGAGAGATTGAGACGAGTCGTATCTGTCTCAAGCCTCCATAACTGTTTATGTTACACCTCCACATCTGCAATGAAAGGTGGTGGAGCTAGAGCGGTGTTTGTCAAACCATGAGACATACCTATAATCGGTCTTCTCACAAAAACATCGGTAGCTTCTGAACCGTTTGACCTACAAAATCCTATGACCCCTCCCTGGAAAGAGGAGACCCTCGCGAACACGGTGGTGTTCTCAATTTTTCTCTACGTCCCCCACAAGTGTCTAGGGACTCGTCTGAAGTCGGAACCCTCTATGTGCCAACTTCTGTTTGTAGAATCCAAAATCTTTGGGCTTTTTGCAGGTTTTCTAAATGAAGTGCGACATTGAGCCAACTAGTGAATATCACAATAGATTAGCAGTCCATCGCCTAAACCATTCAGCCACCTCGTCCTGCGACCAGTGGACCGAGATCTGCCTGTCTGAGCTTGTTAAAATATCTGCAAAAGGGCTCATCCAGGATTTGAACCCGGGACCTCTCGCACCCTAAGCGAGAATCATACCCCTAGACCAACGAGCCTTACACAAGTATAAAATTTTTTGCTTTCTGCGGCAATGAAAATGAGTATATCATTTGTTGTTGTCCATGGTGCTTGGAAAGATTGAACCTCATGTGAGTGTTTGTGCTATACTTGTGAGCATAGCAGTCTTCCAAACTGTTGACCAGGCTTCAGTTCAAATCTTTTGTAGTTCATCTGCTGTGTCTTTCACATTCTGTCTTCTTCAGCCGCGACAGCAAACTGATGATGAGTTTTGACAAATGAATATTAAGCAAAATTAGATCAATTAATATTTTAAAAGAGAAAAACGAAAAAATAAAACTTCAAAAAGAATGGAGCTCATTTATTTTGAGTCGATTGATGCATCAGTAAGTGAATCAAAGTAAACGAATGTAAAAAATACCCATTCAAATCGATCAGTTTTCAACTAGAGAGATTGAGACGAGTCGTATCTGTCTCAAGCCTCCATAACTGTTTATGTTACACCTCCACATCTGCAATGAAAGGTGGTGGAGCTAGAGCGGTGTTTGTCAAACCATGAGACATACCTATAATCGGTCTTCTCACAAAAACATCGGTAGCTTCTGAACCGTTTGACCTACAAAATCCTATGACCCCTCCCTGGAAAGAGGAGACCCTCGCGAACACGGTGGTGTTCTCAATTTTTCTCTACGTCCCCCACAAGTGTCTAGGGACTCGTCTGAAGTCGGAACCCTCTATGTGCCAACTTCTGTTTGTAGAATCCAAAATCTTTGGGCTTTTTGCAGGTTTTCTAAATGAAGTGCGACATTGAGCCAACTAGTGAATATCACAATAGATTAGCAGTCCATCGCCTAAACCATTCAGCCACCTCGTCCTGCGACCAGTGGCCCGAGATCTGCCTGTCTGAGCTTGTTAAAATATCTGCAAAAGGGCTCATCCAGGATTTGAACCCGGGACCTCTCGCACCCTAAGCGAGAATCATACCCCTAGACCAACGAGCCTTACACAAGTATACATTTTTTTGCTTTCTGCGGCAATGAAAATGAGTATATCATTTGTTGTTGTCCATGGTGCTTGGAAAGATTGAACCTCATGTGAGTGTTTGTGCTATACTTGTGAGCATAGCAGTCTTCCAAACTGTTGACCAGGCTTCAGTTCAAATCTTTTGTAGTTCATCTGCTGTGTCTTTCACATTCTGTCTTCTTCAGCCGCGACAGCAAACTGATGATGAGTTTTGACAAATGAATATTAAGCAAAATTAGATCAATTAATATTTTAAAAGAGAAAAACGAAAAAATAAAACTTCAAAAAGAATGGAGCTCATTTATTTTGAGTCGATTGATGCATCAGTAAGTGAATCAAAGTAAACGAATGTAAAAAATACCCATTCAAATCGATCAGTTTTCAACTAGAGAGATTGAGACGAGTCGTATCTGTCTCAAGCCTCCATAACTGTTTATGTTACACCTCCACATCTGCAATGAAAGGTGGTGGAGCTAGAGCGGTGTTTGTCAAACCATGAGACATACCTATAATCGGTCTTCTCACAAAAACATCGGTAGCTTCTGAACCGTTTGACCTACAAAATCCTATGACCCCTCCCTGGAAAGAGGAGACCCTCGCGAACACGGTGGTGTTCTCAATTTTTCTCTACGTCCCCCACAAGTGTCTAGGGACTCGTCTGAAGTCGGAACCCTCTATGTGCCAACTTCTGTTTGTAGAATCCAAAATCTTTGGGCTTTTTGCAGGTTTTCTAAATGAAGTGCGACATTGAGCCAACTAGTGAATATCACAATAGATTAGCAGTCCATCGCCTAAACCATTCAGCCACCTCGTCCTGCGACCAGTGGCCCGAGATCTGCCTGTCTGAGCTTGTTAAAATATCTGCAAAAGGGCTCATCCAGGATTTGAACCCGGGACCTCTCGCACCCTAAGCGAGAATCATACCCCTAGACCAACGAGCCTTACACAAGTATACATTTTTTTGCTTTCTGCGGCAATGAAAATGAGTATATCATTTGTTGTTGTCCATGGTGCTTGGAAAGATTGAACCTCATGTGAGTGTTTGTGCTATACTTGTGAGCATAGCAGTCTTCCAAACTGTTGACCAGGCTTCAGTTCAAATCTTTTGTAGTTCATCTGCTGTGTCTTTCACATTCTGTCTTCTTCAGCCGCGACAGCAAACTGATGATGAGTTTTGACAAATGAATATTAAGCAAAATTAGATCAATTAATATTTTAAAAGAGAAAAACGAAAAAATAAAACTTCAAAAAGAATGGAGCTCATTTATTTTGAGTCGATTGATGCATCAGTAAGTGAATCAAAGTAAACGAATGTAAAAAATACCCATTCAAATCGATCAGTTTTCAACTAGAGAGATTGAGACGAGTCGTATCTGTCTCAAGCCTCCATAACTGTTTATGTTACACCTCCACATCTGCAATGAAAGGTGGTGGAGCTAGAGCGGTGTTTGTCAAACCATGAGACATACCTATAATCGGTCTTCTCACAAAAACATCGGTAGCTTCTGAACCGTTTGACCTACAAAATCCTATGACCCCTCCCTGGAAAGAGGAGACCCTCGCGAACACGGTGGTGTTCTCAATTTTTCTCTACGTCCCCCACAAGTGTCTAGGGACTCGTCTGAAGTCGGAACCCTCTATGTGCCAACTTCTGTTTGTAGAATCCAAAATCTTTGGGCTTTTTGCAGGTTTTCTAAATGAAGTGCGACATTGAGCCAACTAGTGAATATCACAATAGATTAGCAGTCCATCGCCTAAACCATTCAGCCACCTCGTCCTGCGACCAGTGGCCCGAGATCTGCCTGTCTGAGCTTGTTAAAATATCTGCAAAAGGGCTCATCCAGGATTTGAACCCGGGACCTCTCGCACCCTAAGCGAGAATCATACCCCTAGACCAACGAGCCTTACACAAGTATAAAATTTTTTGCTTTCTGCGGCAATGAAAATGAGTATATCATTTGTTGTTGTCCATGGTGCTTGGAAAGATTGAACCTCATGTGAGTGTTTGTGCTATACTTGTGAGCATAGCAGTCTTCCAAACTGTTGACCAGGCTTCAGTTCAAATCTTTTGTAGTTCATCTGCTGTGTCTTTCACATTCTGTCTTCTTCAGCCGCGACAGCAAACTGATGATGAGTTTTGACAAATGAATATTAAGCAAAATTAGATCAATTAATATTTTAAAAGAGAAAAACGAAAAAATAAAACTTCAAAAAGAATGGAGCTCATTTATTTTGAGTCGATTGATGCATCAGTAAGTGAATCAAAGTAAACGAATGTAAAAAATACCCATTCAAATCGATCAGTTTTCAACTAGAGAGATTGAGACGAGTCGTATCTGTCTCAAGCCTCCATAACTGTTTATGTTACACCTCCACATCTGCAATGAAAGGTGGTGGAGCTAGAGCGGTGTTTGTCAAACCATGAGACATACCTATAATCGGTCTTCTCACAAAAACATCGGTAGCTTCTGAACCGTTTGACCTACAAAATCCTATGACCCCTCCCTGGAAAGAGGAGACCCTCGCGAACACGGTGGTGTTCTCAATTTTTCTCTACGTCCCCCACAAGTGTCTAGGGACTCGTCTGAAGTCGGAACCCTCTATGTGCCAACTTCTGTTTGTAGAATCCAAAATCTTTGGGCTTTTTGCAGGTTTTCTAAATGAAGTGCGACATTGAGCCAACTAGTGAATATCACAATAGATTAGCAGTCCATCGCCTAAACCATTCAGCCACCTCGTCCTGCGACCAGTGGCCCGAGATCTGCCTGTCTGAGCTTGTTAAAATATCTGCAAAAGGGCTCATCCAGGATTTGAACCCGGGACCTCTCGCACCCTAAGCGAGAATCATACCCCTAGACCAACGAGCCTTACACAAGTATAAAATTTTTTGCTTTCTGCGGCAATGAAAATGAGTATATCATTTGTTGTTGTCCATGGTGCTTGGAAAGATTGAACCTCATGTGAGTGTTTGTGCTATACTTGTGAGCATAGCAGTCTTCCAAACTGTTGACCAGGCTTCAGTTCAAATCTTTTGTAGTTCATCTGCTGTGTCTTTCACATTCTGTCTTCTTCAGCCGCGACAGCAAACTGATGATGAGTTTTGACAAATGAATATTAAGCAAAATTAGATCAATTAATATTTTAAAAGAGAAAAACGAAAAAATAAAACTTCAAAAAGAATGGAGCTCATTTATTTTGAGTCGATTGATGCATCAGTAAGTGAATCAAAGTAAACGAATGTAAAAAATACCCATTCAAATCGATCAGTTTTCAACTAGAGAGATTGAGACGAGTCGTATCTGTCTCAAGCCTCCATAACTGTTTATGTTACACCTCCACATCTGCAATGAAAGGTGGTGGAGCTAGAGCGGTGTTTGTCAAACCATGAGACATACCTATAATCGGTCTTCTCACAAAAACATCGGTAGCTTCTGAACCGTTTGACCTACAAAATCCTATGACCCCTCCCTGGAAAGAGGAGACCCTCGCGAACACGGTGGTGTTCTCAATTTTTCTCTACGTCCCCCACAAGTGTCTAGGGACTCGTCTGAAGTCGGAACCCTCTATGTGCCAACTTCTGTTTGTAGAATCCAAAATCTTTGGGCTTTTTGCAGGTTTTCTAAATGAAGTGCGACATTGAGCCAACTAGTGAATATCACAATAGATTAGCAGTCCATCGCCTAAACCATTCAGCCACCTCGTCCTGCGACCAGTGGCCCGAGATCTGCCTGTCTGAGCTTGTTAAAATATCTGCAAAAGGGCTCATCCAGGATTTGAACCCGGGACCTCTCGCACCCTAAGCGAGAATCATACCCCTAGACCAACGAGCCTTACACAAGTATAAATTTTTTTGCTTTCTGCGGCAATGAAAATGAGTATATCATTTGTTGTTGTCCATGGTGCTTGGAAAGATTGAACCTCATGTGAGTGTTTGTGCTATACTTGTGAGCATAGCAGTCTTCCAAACTGTTGACCAGGCTTCAGTTCAAATCTTTTGTAGTTCATCTGCTGTGTCTTTCACATTCTGTCTTCTTCAGCCGCGACAGCAAACTGATGATGAGTTTTGACAAATGAATAATAAGCAAAATTAGATCAATTAATATTTTAAAAGAGAAAAACGAAAAAATAAAACTTCAAAAAGAATGGAGCTCATTTATTTTGAGTCGATTGATGCATCAGTAAGTGAATCAAAGTAAACGAATGTAAAAAATACCCATTCAAATCGATCAGTTTTCAACTAGAGAGATTGAGACGAGTCGTATCTGTCTCAAGCCTCCATAACTGTTTATGTTACACCTCCACATCTGCAATGAAAGGTGGTGGAGCTAGAACGGTGTTTGTCAAACCATGAGACATACCTATAATCGGTCTTCTCACAAAAACATCGGTAGCTTCTGAACCGTTTGACCTACAAAATCCTATGACCCCTCCCTGGAAAGAGGAGACCCTCGCGAACACGGTGGTGTTCTCAATTTTTCTCTACGTCCCCCACAAGTGTCTAGGGACTCGTCTGAAGTCGGAACCCTCTATGTGCCAACTTCTGTTTGTAGAATCCAAAATCTTTGGGCTTTTTGCAGGTTTTCTAAATGAAGTGCGACATTGAGCCAACTAGTGAATATCACAATAGATTAGCAGTCCATCGCCTAAACCATTCAGCCACCTCGTCCTGCGACCAGTGGACCGAGATCTGCCTGTCTGAGCTTGTTAAAATATCTGCAAAAGGGCTCATCCAGGATTTGAACCCGGGACCTCTCGCACCCTAAGCGAGAATCATACCCCTAGACCAACGAGCCTTACACAAGTATAAAATTTTTTTGCTTTCTGCGGCAATGAAAATGAGTATATCATTTGTTGTTGTCCATGGTGCTTGGAAAGATTGAACCTCATGTGAGTGTTTGTGCTATACTTGTGAGCATAGCAGTCTTCCAAACTGTTGACCAGGCTTCAGTTCAAATCTTTTGTAGTTCATCTGCTGTGTCTTTCACATTCTGTCTTCTTCAGCCGCGACAGCAAACTGATGATGAGTTTTGACAAATGAATATTAAGCAAAATTAGATCAATTAATATTTTAAAAGAGAAAAACGAAAAAATAAAACTTCAAAAAGAATGGAGCTCATTTATTTTGAGTCGATTGATGCATCAGTAAGTGAATCAAAGTAAACGAATGTAAAAAATACCCATTCAAATCGATCAGTTTTCAACTAGAGAGATTGAGACGAGTCGTATCTGTCTCAAGCCTCCATAACTGTTTATGTTACACCTCCACATCTGCAATGAAAGGTGGTGGAGCTAGAGCGGTGTTTGTCAAACCATGAGACATACCTATAATCGGTCTTCTCACAAAAACATCGGTAGCTTCTGAACCGTTTGACCTACAAAATCCTATGACCCCTCCCTGGAAAGAGGAGACCCTCGCGAACACGGTGGTGTTCTCAATTTTTCTCTACGTCCCCCACAAGTGTCTAGGGACTCGTCTGAAGTCGGAACCCTCTATGTGCCAACTTCTGTTTGTAGAATCCAAAATCTTTGGGCTTTTTGCAGGTTTTCTAAATGAAGTGCGACATTGAGCCAACTAGTGAATATCACAATAGATTAGCAGTCCATCGCCTAAACCATTCAGCCACCTCGTCCTGCGACCAGTGGCCCGAGATCTGCCTGTCTGAGCTTGTTAAAATATCTGCAAAAGGGCTCATCCAGGATTTGAACCCGGGACCTCTCGCACCCTAAGCGAGAATCATACCCCTAGACCAACGAGCCTTACACAAGTATACATTTTTTTGCTTTCTGCGGCAATGAAAATGAGTATATCATTTGTTGTTGTCCATGGTGCTTGGAAAGATTGAACCTCATGTGAGTGTTTGTGCTATACTTGTGAGCATAGCAGTCTTCCAAACTGTTGACCAGGCTTCAGTTCAAATCTTTTGTAGTTCATCTGCTGTGTCTTTCACATTCTGTCTTCTTCAGCCGCGACAGCAAACTGATGATGAGTTTTGACAAATGAATATTAAGCAAAATTAGATCAATTAATATTTTAAAAGAGAAAAACGAAAAAATAAAACTTCAAAAAGAATGGAGCTCATTTATTTTGAGTCGATTGATGCATCAGTAAGTGAATCAAAGTAAACGAATGTAAAAAATACCCATTCAAATCGATCAGTTTTCAACTAGAGAGATTGAGACGAGTCGTATCTGTCTCAAGCCTCCATAACTGTTTATGTTACACCTCCACATCTGCAATGAAAGGTGGTGGAGCTAGAGCGGTGTTTGTCAAACCATGAGACATACCTATAATCGGTCTTCTCACAAAAACATCGGTAGCTTCTGAACCGTTTGACCTACAAAATCCTATGACCCCTCCCTGGAAAGAGGAGACCCTCGCGAACACGGTGGTGTTCTCAATTTTTCTCTACGTCCCCCACAAGTGTCTAGGGACTCGTCTGAAGTCGGAACCCTCTATGTGCCAACTTCTGTTTGTAGAATCCAAAATCTTTGGGCTTTTTGCAGGTTTTCTAAATGAAGTGCGACATTGAGCCAACTAGTGAATATCACAATAGATTAGCAGTCCATCGCCTAAACCATTCAGCCACCTCGTCCTGCGACCAGTGGCCCGAGATCTGCCTGTCTGAGCTTGTTAAAATATCTGCAAAAGGGCTCATCCAGGATTTGAACCCGGGACCTCTCGCACCCTAAGCGAGAATCATACCCCTAGACCAACGAGCCTTACACAAGTATAAAAATTTTTGCTTTCTGCGGCAATGAAAATGAGTATATCATTTGTTGTTGTCCATGGTGCTTGGAAAGATTGAACCTCATGTGAGTGTTTGTGCTATACTTGTGAGCATAGCAGTCTTCCAAACTGTTGACCAGGCTTCAGTTCAAATCTTTTGTAGTTCATCTGCTGTGTCTTTCACATTCTGTCTTCTTCAGCCGCGACAGCAAACTGATGATGAGTTTTGACAAATGAATATTAAGCAAAATTAGATCAATTAATATTTTAAAAGAGAAAAACGAAAAAATAAAACTTCAAAAAGAATGGAGCTCATTTATTTTGAGTCGATTGATGCATCAGTAAGTGAATCAAAGTAAACGAATGTAAAAAATACCCATTCAAATCGATCAGTTTTCAACTAGAGAGATTGAGACGAGTCGTATCTGTCTCAAGCCTCCATAACTGTTTATGTTACACCTCCACATCTGCAATGAAAGGTGGTGGAGCTAGAGCGGTGTTTGTCAAACCATGAGACATACCTATAATCGGTCTTCTCACAAAAACATCGGTAGCTTCTGAACCGTTTGACCTACAAAATCCTATGACCCCTCCCTGGAAAGAGGAGACCCTCGCGAACACGGTGGTGTTCTCAATTTTTCTCTACGTCCCCCACAAGTGTCTAGGGACTCGTCTGAAGTCGGAACCCTCTATGTGCCAACTTCTGTTTGTAGAATCCAAAATCTTTGGGCTTTTTGCAGGTTTTCTAAATGAAGTGCGACATTGAGCCAACTAGTGAATATCACAATAGATTAGCAGTCCATCGCCTAAACCATTCAGCCACCTCGTCCTGCGACCAGTGGACCGAGATCTGCCTGTCTGAGCTTGTTAAAATATCTGCAAAAGGGCTCATCCAGGATTTGAACCCGGGACCTCTCGCACCCTAAGCGAGAATCATACCCCTAGACCAACGAGCCTTACACAAGTATAACATTTTTTGCTTTCTGCGGCAATGAAAATGAGTATATCATTTGTTGTTGTCCATGGTGCTTGGAAAGATTGAACCTCATGTGAGTGTTTGTGCTATACTTGTGAGCATAGCAGTCTTCCAAACTGTTGACCAGGCTTCAGTTCAAATCTTTTGTAGTTCATCTGCTGTGTCTTTCACATTCTGTCTTCTTCAGCCGCGACAGCAAACTGATGATGAGTTTTGACAAATGAATATTAAGCAAAATTAGATCAATTAATATTTTAAAAGAGAAAAACGAAAAAATAAAACTTCAAAAAGAATGGAGCTCATTTATTTTGAGTCGATTGATGCATCAGTAAGTGAATCAAAGTAAACGAATGTAAAAAATACCCATTCAAATCGATCAGTTTTCAACTAGAGAGATTGAGACGAGTCGTATCTGTCTCAAGCCTCCATAACTGTTATGTTACACCTCCACATCTGCAATGAAAGGTGGTGGAGCTAGAGCGGTGTTTGTCAAACCATGAGACATACCTATAATCGGTCTTCTCACAAAAGCATCGGTAGCTTCTGAACCGTTTGACCTACAAAATCCTATGACCCCTCCCTGGAAAGAGGAGACCCTCGCGAACACGGTGGTGTTCTCAATTTTTCTCTACGTCCCCCACAAGTGTCTAGGGACTCGTCTGAAGTCGGAACCCTCTATGTGCCAACTTCTGTTTGTAGAATCCAAAATCTTTGGGCTTTTTGCAGGTTTTCTAAATGAAGTGCGACATTGAGCCAACTAGTGAATATCACAATAGATTAGCAGTCCATCGCCTAAACCATTCAGCCACCTCGTCCTGCGACCAGTGGACCGAGATCTGCCTGTCTGAGCTTGTTAAAATATCTGCAAAAGGGCTCATCCAGGATTTGAACCCGGGACTTCTCGCACCCTAAGCGAGAATCATACCTCTAGACCAACGAGCCTTACACAAGTATAACATTTTTTGCTTTCTGCGGCAATGAAAATGAGTATATCATTTGTTGTTGTCCATGGTGCTTGGAAAGATTGAACCTCATGTGAGTGTTTGTGCTATACTTGTGAGCATAGCAGTCTTCCAAACTGTTGACCAGGCTTCAGTTCAAATCTTTTGTAGTTCATCTGCTGTGTCTTTCACATTCTGTCTTCTTCAGCCGCGACAGCAAACTGATGATGAGTTTTGACAAATGAATATTAAGCAAAATTAGATCAATTAATATTTTAAAAGAGAAAAACGAAAAAATAAAACTTCAAAAAGAATGGAGCTCATTTATTTTGAGTCGATTGATGCATCAGTAAGTGTATCAAAGTAAACGAATGTAAAAAATACCCATTCAAATCGATCAGTTTTCAACTAGAGAGATTGAGACGAGTCGTATCTGTCTCAAGCCTCCATAACTGTTTATGTTACACCTCCACATCTGCAATGAAAGGTGGTGGAGCTAGAGCGGTGTTTGTCAAACCATGAGACATACCTATAATCGGTCTTCTCACAAAAACATCGGTAGCTTCTGAACCGTTTGACCTACAAAATCCTATGACCCCTCCCTGGAAAGAGGAGACCCTCGCGAACACGGTGGTGTTCTCAATGACAAAAATCGCGCCACTGGAATTTCAGTAGCTGTTACGTAGGTGGGACGAAATCGTCCCACATACCCCAGACAGGTTAACAAGCTCAGACAGGCAGATCTCGTTCCACTGGTCGCAGGACGAGGTGGCTGAATGGTTTAGGCGATGGACTGCTAATCTATTGTGATATTCACTAGTTGGCTCAATGTCGCACTTCATTTAGAAAACCTGCAAAAAGCCCAAAGATTTTGGATTCTACAAACAGAAGTTGGCACATAGAGGGTTCCGAATTCAGACGAGTCCCTAGACACTTGTGGGGGACGTAGAGAAAAATTGAGAACACCACCGTGTTCGCGAGGGTCTCCTCTTTCCAGGGAGGGGTCATAGGATTTTGTAGGTCAAACGGTTCAGAAGCTACCGATGTTTTTGTGAGAAGACCGATTATAGGTATGTCTCATGGTTTGACAAACACCGCTCTAGCTCCACCACCTTTCATTGCAGATGTGGAGGTGTAACATAAACAGTTATGGAGGCTTGAGACAGATACGACTCGTCTCAATCTCTCTAGTTGAAAACTGATCGATTTGAATGGGTATTTTTTACATTCGTTTACTTTGATTCACTTACTGATGCATCAATCGACTCAAAATAAATGAGCTCCATTCTTTTTGAAGTTTTATTTTTTCGTTTTTCTCTTTTAAAATATTAATTGATCTAATTTTGCTTAATATTCATTTGTCAAAACTCATCATCAGTTTGCTGTCGCGGCTGAAGAAGACAGAATGTGAAAGACACAGCAGATGAACTACAAAAGATTTGAACTGAAGCCTGGTCAACAGTTTGGAAGACTGCTATGCTCACAAGTATAGCACAAACACTCACATGAGGTTCAATCTTTCCAAGCACCATGGACAACAACAATCGATATCCTCATTGTCATTGCCGCAGAAAACAAAACAATTTTATTCTTGTGTAAGGCTAGTTGGTCTAGGGGTATGATTCTCGCTTAGGGTGCGAGAGGGCCCGGGTTCAAATCCCGGATGAGCCCTTTTGCAGATATTTTAACAAGCTCAGACAGGCAGATCTCGGTCCACTGGTCGCAGGACGAGGTGGCTGAATGGTTTAGGCGATGGACTGCTAATCTATTGTGATATTCACTAGTTGGCTCAATGTCGCACTTCATTTAGAAAACCTGCAAAAAGCCCAAAGATTTTGGATTCTACAAACAGAAGTTGGCACATAGAGGGTTCCGAATTCAGACGAGTCCCTAGACACTTGTGGGGGACGTAGAGAAAAATTGAGAACACCACCGTGTTCGCGAGGGTCTCCTCTTTCCAGGGAGGGGTCATAGGATTTTGTAGGTCAAACGGTTCAGAAGCTACCGATGTTTTTGTGAGAAGACCGATTATAGGTATGTCTCATGGTTTGACAAACACCGCTCTAGCTCCACCACCTTTCATTGCAGATGTGGAGGTGTAACATAAACAGTTATGGAGGCTTGAGACAGATACGACTCGTCTCAATCTCTCTAGTTGAAAACTGATCGATTTGAATGGGTATTTTTTACATTCGTTTACTTTGATTCACTTACTGATGCATCAATCGACTCAAAATAAATGAGCTCCATTCTTTTTGAAGTTTTATTTTTTCGTTTTTCTCTTTTAAAATATTAATTGATCTAATTTTGCTTAACCTCTTACATCTACACGTTCCGCTAGCGGAACGTCTGCTCCAATATCCAATGATGGGCGGGGCGCGAAATTCAAACTCCTCTAAATCCGAAAACTTACACTTTTCAAACATATGACTATGTTACAGCTATTTAAAGACAAGACTCTCCTTTATCTAACCAAACTGTCCGATTTCAAAAAGGCTTTACAGCGAAAGCAAAACATTAGATTATGTCAGCAGAGTACCCAGCCAGGAATAATCACACAGCCATTTTTCAAGCTAGCATATCATGTCACATAAACCCAAACCATATCTAAATGCAGCACTAACCTTTGATGATCTTCATCAGATGACACACCTAGGACATTGTGTTATACAATACATGCATGTCTGTTCAATCAAGTTCATATTTATATCAAAAACCAGCTTTTTACATTAGCATGTGACGTTCAGAACTAGCATTCCCACCGAACACTTCCGGTGATTTTACTAAATTACTCACGATAAACGTTCACAAAAAGCATAACAATTATTTTAAGAATTATAGATACAGAACTCCTCTATGCACTCGATATGTCCGATTTTAAAATAGCTTTTCGGATGAAGCACATTTTGCAATAATGTAAGTACATAGCCCGGCGTTACAGGGCTAGCTATTTAGACACCCACCCAGTGTAGCCTTCACCAAAATCACATTTCCTATAAGAAAAATGTTCTTACCTTGCTTGTTCTTCATCAGAATACACTGCCAGGACTTCTACTTCAATAACAAATGTAGGTTTGGTCCCAAATAATCCATCGTTATATCCAAACAGCGACGTTTTGTTCGTGCGTTCTAGACACTATCCCAACGCTAAATCTCGGCCACGAGCATGACGCAAAATATGACAAAAAATTTCGAAATATTCCATTACCGTACTTCGAAGCATGTCAACCGCTGTTTAAAACCAATATTTATGCAATTTATCTCGTAGAGAAGCGATAATATTCCGACCGGGAATCTGCCTGTCTGTAAACTGAGGAAAAAACCAAAAGCCGGGGGCGGGGCGTGTCACGCGCCTAAGGCTTAGTCCATTGACTGACCACTCAGCATTTGCTCTCGTGTGCTTCAGCCAGGGCTTTGAATGACATCATTCCTGTTTTTCCCGGGCTGTGAGACTCCATTGTTGACGTGAGAAGTGTCACGTAAGAGCAGAGATCCTTTGTAAACGACAGAGATAATAAAGAAGGGCAAGAAATGTTCAGACAGGGTACTTCCTGAACAGAAGCATCTCAGGTTTTTGCCTGCCATAGGAGTTCTGTTATACTCACAGACACCATTCAAACAGTTTCAGAAACTTTGGAGTGTTTTCTCTCCAAAGCTAATAATTATATGCATATTCCAGTTTCTGGGCAGGACTAATAATCAGATTAAATCGGGTACGTTTTTTATCCAGCCGTGAAATTACTGCCCCCTAGATGTAACAGGTTAATATTCATTTGTCAAAACTCATCATCAGTTTGCTGTCGCGGCTGAAGAAGACAGAATGTGAAAGACACAGCAGATGAACTACAAAAGATTTGAACTGAAGCCTGGTCAACAGTTTGGAAGACTGCTATGCTCACAAGTATAGCACAAACACTCACATGAGGTTCAATCTTTCCAAGCACCATGGACAACAACAATCGATATCCTCATTGTCATTGCCGCAGAAAACAAAACAATTTTATTCTTGTGTAAGGCTAGTTGGTCTAGGGGTATGATTCTCGCTTAGGGTGCGAGAGGGCCCGGGTTCAAATCCCGGATGAGCCCTTTTGCAGATATTTTAACAAGCTCAGACAGGCAGATCTCGGTCCACTGGTCGCAGGACGAGGTGGCTGAATGGTTTAGGCGATGGACTGCTAATCTATTGTGATATTCACTAGTTGGCTCAATGTCGCACTTCATTTAGAAAACCTGCAAAAAGCCCAAAGATTTTGGATTCTACAAACAGAAGTTGGCACATAGAGGGTTCCGAATTCAGACGAGTCCCTAGACACTTGTGGGGGACGTAGAGAAAAATTGAGAACACCACCGTGTTCGCGAGGGTCTCCTCTTTCCAGGGAGGGGTCATAGGATTTTGTAGGTCAAACGGTTCAGAAGCTACCGATGTTTTTGTGAGAAGACCGATTATAGGTATGTCTCATGGTTTGACAAACACCGCTCTAGCTCCACCACCTTTCATTGCAGATGTGGAGGTGTAACATAAACAGTTATGGAGGCTTGAGACAGATACGACTCGTCTCAATCTCTCTAGTTGAAAACTGATCGATTTGAATGGGTATTTTTTACATTCGTTTACTTTGATTCACTTACTGATGCATCAATCGACTCAAAATAAATGAGCTCCATTCTTTTTGAAGTTTTATTTTTTCGTTTTTCTCTTTTAAAATATGAATTGATCTAATTTTGCTTAATATTCATTTGTCAAAACTCATCATCAGTTTGCTGTCGCGGCTGAAGAAGACAGAATGTGAAAGACACAGCAGATGAACTACAAAAGATTTGAACTGAAGCCTGGTCAACAGTTTGGAAGACTGCTATGCTCACAAGTATAGCACAAACACTCACATGAGGTTCAATCTTTCCAAGCACCATGGACAACAACAATCGATATCCTCATTGTCATTGCCGCAGAAAGCAAAACAATTTTATTCTTGTGTAAGGCTAGTTGGTCTAGGGGTATGATTCTCGCTTAGGGTGCGAGAGGGCCCGGGTTCAAATCCCGGATGAGCCCTTTTGCAGATATTTTAACAAGCTCAGACAGGCAGATCTCGGTCCACTGGTCGCAGGACGAGGTGGCTGAATGGTTTAGGCGATGGACTGCTAATCTATTGTGATATTCACTAGTTGGCTCAATGTCGCACTTCATTTAGAAAACCTGCAAAAAGCCCAAAGATTTTGGATTCTACAAACAGAAGTTGGCACATAGAGGGTTCCGAATTCAGACGAGTCCCTAGACACTTGTGGGGGACGTAGAGAAAAATTGAGAACACCACCGTGTTCGCGAGGGTCTCCTCTTTCCAGGGAGGGGTCATAGGATTTTGTAGGTCAAACGGTTCAGAAGCTACCGATGTTTTTGTGAGAAGACCGATTATAGGTATGTCTCATGGTTTGACAAACACCGCTCTAGCTCCACCACCTTTCATTGCAGATGTGGAGGTGTAACATAAACAGTTATGGAGGCTTGAGACAGATACGACTCGTCTCAATCTCTCTAGTTGAAAACTGATCGATTTGAATGGGTATTTTTTACATTCGTTTACTTTGATTCACTTACTGATGCATCAATCGACTCAAAATAAATGAGCTCCATTCTTTTTGAAGTTTTATTTTTTCGTTTTTCTCTTTTAAAATATTAATTGATCTAATTTTGCTTAATATTCATTTGTCAAAACTCATCATCAGTTTGCTGTCGCGGCTGAAGAAGACAGAATGTGAAAGACACAGCAGATGAACTACAAAAGATTTGAACTGAAGCCTGGTCAACAGTTTGGAAGACTGCTATGCTCACAAGTATAGCACAAACACTCACATGAGGTTCAATCTTTCCAAGCACCATGGACAACAACAATCGATATCCTCATTGTCATTGCTGCAGAAAGCAAAACAATTTTATTCTTGTGTAAGGCTAGTTGGTCTAGGGGTATGATTCTCGCTTAGGGTGCGAGAGGTCCCGGGTTCAAATCCCGGATGAGCCCTTTTGCAGATATTTTAACAAGCTCAGACAGGCAGATCTCGGTCCACTGGTCGCAGGACGAGGTGGCTGAATGGTTTAGGCGATGGACTGCTAATCTATTGTGATATTCACTAGTTGGCTCAATGTCGCACTTCATTTAGAAAACCTGCAAAAAGCCCAAAGATTTTGGATTCTACAAACAGAAGTTGGCACATAGAGGGTTCCGAATTCAGACGAGTCCCTAGACACTTGTGGGGGACGTAGAGAAAAATTGAGAACACCACCGTGTTCGCGAGGGTCTCCTCTTTCCAGGGAGGGGTCATAGGATTTTGTAGGTCAAACGGTTCAGAAGCTACCGATGTTTTTGTGAGAAGACCGATTATAGGTATGTCTCATGGTTTGACAAACACCGCTCTAGCTCCACCACCTTTCATTGCAGATGTGGAGGTGTAACATAAACAGTTATGGAGGCTTGAGACAGATACGACTCGTCTCAATCTCTCTAGTTGAAAACTGATCGATTTGAATGGGTATTTTTTACATTCGTTTACTTTGATTCACTTACTGATGCATCAATCGACTCAAAATAAATGAGCTCCATTCTTTTTGAAGTTTTATTTTTTCGTTTTTCTCTTTTAAAATATTAATTGATCTAATTTTGCTTAATATTCATTTGTCAAAACTCATCATCAGTTTGCTGTCGCGGCTGAAGAAGACAGAATGTGAAAGACACAGCAGATGAACTACAAAAGATTTGAACTGAAGCCTGGTCAACAGTTTGGAAGACTGCTATGCTCACAAGTATAGCACAAACACTCACATGAGGTTCAATCTTTCCAAGCACCATGGACAACAACAATCGATATCCTCATTGTCATTGCCGCAGAAAGCAAAACAATTTTATTCTTGTGTAAGGCTCGTTGGTCTAGGGGTATGATTCTCGCTTAGGGTGCGAGAGGTCCCGGGTTCAAATCCCGGATGAGCCCTTTTGCAGATATTTTAACAAGCTCAGACAGGCAGATCTCGGTCCACTGGTCGCAGGACGAGGTGGCTGAATGGTTTAGGCGATGGACTGCTAATCTATTGTGATATTCACTAGTTGGCTCAATGTCGCACTTCATTTAGAAAACCTGCAAAAAGCCCAAAGATTTTGGATTCTACAAACAGAAGTTGGCACATAGAGGGTTCCGAATTCAGACGAGTCCCTAGACACTTGTGGGGGACGTAGAGAAAAATTGAGAACACCACCGTGTTCGCGAGGGTCTCCTCTTTCCAGGGAGGGGTCATAGGATTTTGTAGGTCAAACGGTTCAGAAGCTACCGATGTTTTTGTGAGAAGACCGATTATAGGTATGTCTCATGGTTTGACAAACACCGCTCTAGCTCCACCACCTTTCATTGCAGATGTGGAGGTGTAACATAAACAGTTATGGAGGCTTGAGACAGATACGACTCGTCTCAATCTCTCTAGTTGAAAACTGATCGATTTGAATGGGTATTTTTTACATTCGTTTACTTTGATTCACTTACTGATGCATCAATCGACTCAAAATAAATGAGCTCCATTCTTTTTGAAGTTTTATTTTTTCGTTTTTCTCTTTTAAAATATTAATTGATCTAATTTTGCTTAATATTCATTTGTCAAAACTCATCATCAGTTTGCTGTCGCGGCTGAAGAAGACAGAATGTGAAAGACACAGCAGATGAACTACAAAAGATTTGAACTGAAGCCTGGTCAACAGTTTGGAAGACTGCTATGCTCACAAGTATAGCACAAACACTCACATGAGGTTCAATCTTTCCAAGCACCATGGACAACAACAATCGATATCCTCATTGTCATTGCCGCAGAAAGCAAAACAATTTTATTACTTGTGTAAGGCTCGTTGGTCTAGGGGTATGATTCTCGCTTAGGGTGCGAGAGGTCCCGGGTTCAAATCCCGGATGAGCCCTTTTGCAGATATTTTAACAAGCTCAGACAGGCAGATCTCGGTCCACTGGTCGCAGGACGAGGTGGCTGAATGGTTTAGGCGATGGACTGCTAATCTATTGTGATATTCACTAGTTGGCTCAATGTCGCACTTCATTTAGAAAACCTGCAAAAAGCCCAAAGATTTTGGATTCTACAAACAGAAGTTGGCACATAGAGGGTTCCGAATTCAGACGAGTCCCTAGACACTTGTGGGGGACGTAGAGAAAAATTGAGAACACCACCGTGTTCGCGAGGGTCTCCTCTTTCCAGGGAGGGGTCATAGGATTTTGTAGGTCAAACGGTTCAGAAGCTACCGATGTTTTTGTGAGAAGACCGATTATAGGTATGTCTCATGGTTTGACAAACACCGCTCTAGCTCCACCACCTTTCATTGCAGATGTGGAGGTGTAACATAAACAGTTATGGAGGCTTGAGACAGATACGACTCGTCTCAATCTCTCTAGTTGAAAACTGATCGATTTGAATGGGTATTTTTTACATTCGTTTACTTTGATTCACTTACTGATGCATCAATCGACTCAAAATAAATGAGCTCCATTCTTTTTGAAGTTTTATTTTTTCGTTTTTCTCTTTTAAAATATTAATTGATCTAATTTTGCTTAATATTCATTTGTCAAAACTCATCATCAGTTTGCTGTCGCGGCTGAAGAAGACAGAATGTGAAAGACACAGCAGATGAACTACAAAAGATTTGAACTGAAGCCTGGTCAACAGTTTGGAAGACTGCTATGCTCACAAGTATAGCACAAACACTCACATGAGGTTCAATCTTTCCAAGCACCATGGACAACAACAATCGATATCCTCATTGTCATTGCCTGCAGAAAGCAAAACAATTTTATACTTGTGTAAGGCTCGTTGGTCTAGGGGTATGATTCTCGCTTAGGGTGTGAGAGGTCCCGGGTTCAAATCCCGGATGAGCCCTTTTGCAGATATTTTAACAAGCTCAGACAGGCAGATCTCGGTCCACTGGTCGCAGGACGAGGTGGCTGAATGGTTTAGGCGATGGACTGCTAATCTATTGTGATATTCACTAGTTGGCTCAATGTCGCACTTCATTTAGAAAACCTGCAAAAAGCCCAAAGATTTTGGATTCTACAAACAGAAGTTGGCACATAGAGGGTTCCGACTTCAGACGAGTCCCTAGACACTTGTGGGGGACGTAGAGAAAAATTGAGAACACCACCGTGTTCGCGAGGGTCTCCTCTTTCCAGGGAGGGGTCATAGGATTTTGTAGGTCAAACGGTTCAGAAGCTACCGATGTTTTTGTGAGAAGACCGATTATAGGTATGTCTCATGGTTTGACAAACACCGCTCTAGCTCCACCACCTTTCATTGCAGATGTGGAGGTGTAACATAAACAGTTATGGAGGCTTGAGACAGATACGACTCGTCTCAATCTCTCTAGTTGAACCCTGATCGATTTGAATGGGTATTTTTTACATTCGTTTACTTTGATTCACTTACTGATGCATCAATCGACTCAAAATAAATGAGCTCCATTCTTTTTGAAGTTTTATTTTTTCGTTTTTCTCTTTTAAAATATTAATTGATCTAATTTTGCTTAATATTCATTTGTCAAAACTCATCATCAGTTTGCTGTCGCGGCTGAAGAAGACAGAATGTGAAAGACACAGCAGATGAACTACAAAAGATTTGAACTGAAGCCTGGTCAACAGTTTGGAAGACTGCTATGCTCACAAGTATAGCACAAACACTCACATGAGGTTCAATCTTTCCAAGCACCATGGACAACAACAATCGATATCCTCATTGTCATTGCCGCAGAAAGCAAAACAATTTTATACTTGTGTAAGGCTCGTTGGTCTAGGGGTATGATTCTCGCTTAGGGTGCGAGAGGTCCCGGGTTCAAATCCCGGATGAGCCCTTTTGCAGATATTTTAACAAGCTCAGACAGGCAGATCTCGGTCCACTGGTCGCAGGACGAGGTGGCTGAATGGTTTAGGCGATGGACTGCTAATCTATTGTGATATTCACTAGTTGGCTCAATGTCGCACTTCATTTAGAAAACCTGCAAAAAGCCCAAAGATTTTGGATTCTACAAACAGAAGTTGGCACATAGAGGGTTCCGAATTCAGACGAGTCCCTAGACACTTGTGGGGGACGTAGAGAAAAATTGAGAACACCACCGTGTTCGCGAGGGTCTCCTCTTTCCAGGGAGGGGTCATAGGATTTTGTAGGTCAAACGGTTCAGAAGCTACCGATGTTTTTGTGAGAAGACCGATTATAGGTATGTCTCATGGTTTGACAAACACCGCTCTAGCTCCACCACCTTTCATTGCAGATGTGGAGGTGTAACATAAACAGTTATGGAGGCTTGAGACAGATACGACTCGTCTCAATCTCTCTAGTTGAAAACTGATCGATTTGAATGGGTATTTTTTACATTCGTTTACTTTGATTCACTTACTGATGCATCAATCGACTCAAAATAAATGAGCTCCATTCTTTTTGAAGTTTTATTTTTTCGTTTTTCTCTTTTAAAATATTAATTGATCTAATTTTGCTTAATATTCATTTGTCAAAACTCATCATCAGTTTGCTGTCGCGGCTGAAGAAGACAGAATGTGAAAGACACAGCAGATGAACTACAAAAGATTTGAACTGAAGCCTGGTCAACAGTTTGGAAGACTGCTATGCTCACAAGTATAGCACAAACACTCACATGAGGTTCAATCTTTCCAAGCACCATGGACAACAACAATGGATATCCTCATTGTCATTGCCGCAGAAAGCAAAACAATTTTATACTTGTGTAAGGCTCGTTGGTCTAGGGGTATGATTCTCGCTTAGGGTGCGAGAGGTCCCGGGTTCAAATCCCTGGATGAGCCCTTTTGCAGATATTTTAACAAGCTCAGACAGGCAGATCTCGGTCCACTGGTCGCAGGACGAGGTGGCTGAATGGTTTAGGCGATGGACTGCTAATCTATTGTGATATTCACTAGTTGGCTCAATGTCGCACTTCATTTAGAAAACCTGCAAAAAGCCCAAAGATTTTGGATTCTACAAACAGAAGTTGGCACATAGAGGGTTCCGACTTCAGACGAGTCCCTAGACACTTGTGGGGGACGTAGAGAAAAATTGAGAACACCACCGTGTTCGCGAGGGTCTCCTCTTTCCAGGGAGGGGTCATAGGATTTTGTAGGTCAAACGGTTCAGAAGCTACCGATGTTTTTGTGAGAAGACCGATTATAGGTATGTCTCATGGTTTGACAAACACCGCTCTAGCTCCACCACCTTTCATTGCAGATGTGGAGGTGTAACATAAACAGTTATGGAGGCTTGAGACAGATACGACTCGTCTCAATCTCTCTAGTTGAAAACTGATCGATTTGAATGGGTATTTTTTACATTCGTTTACTTTGATTCACTTACTGATGCATCAATCGACTCAAAATAAATGAGCTCCATTCTTTTTGAAGTTTTATTTTTTCGTTTTTCTCTTTTAAAATATTAATTGATCTAATTTTGCTTAATATTCATTTGTCAAAACTCATCATCAGTTTGCTGTCGCGGCTGAAGAAGACAGAATGTGAAAGACACAGCAGATGAACTACAAAAGATTTGAACTGAAGCCTGGTCAACAGTTTGGAAGACTGCTATGCTCACAAGTATAGCACAAACACTCACATGAGGTTCAATCTTTCCAAGCACCATGGACAACAACAATCGATATCCTCATTGTCATTGCCGCAGAAAGCAAAACAATTTTATACTTGTGTAAGGCTCGTTGGTCTAGGGGTATGATTCTCGCTTAGGGTGCGAGAGGTCCCGGGTTCAAATCCCGGATGAGCCCTTTTGCAGATATTTTAACAAGCTCAGACAGGCAGATCTCGGTCCACTGGTCGCAGGACGAGGTGGCTGAATGGTTTAGGCGATGGACTGCTAATCTATTGTGATATTCACTAGTTGGCTCAATGTCGCACTTCATTTAGAAAACCTGCAAAAAGCCCAAAGATTTTGGATTCTACAAACAGAAGTTGGCACATAGAGGGTTCCGACTTCAGACGAGTCCCTAGACACTTGTGGGGGACGTAGAGAAAAATTGAGAACACCACCGTGTTCGCGAGGGTCTCCTCTTTCCAGGGAGGGGTCATAGGATTTTGTAGGTCAAACGGTTCAGAAGCTACCGATGTTTTTGTGAGAAGACCGATTATAGGTATGTCTCATGGTTTGACAAACACCGCTCTAGCTCCACCACCTTTCATTGCAGATGTGGAGGTGTAACATAAACAGTTATGGAGGCTTGAGACAGATACGACTCGTCTCAATCTCTCTAGTTGAAAACTGATCGATTTGAATGGGTATTTTTTACATTCGTTTACTTTGATTCACTTACTGATGCATCAATCGACTCAAAATAAATGAGCTCCATTCTTTTTGAAGTTTTATTTTTTCGTTTTTCTCTTTTAAAATATTAATTGATCTAATTTTGCTTAATATTCATTTGTCAAAACTCATCATCAGTTTGCTGTCGCGGCTGAAGAAGACAGAATGTGAAAGACACAGCAGATGAACTACAAAAGATTTGAACTGAAGCCTGGTCAACAGTTTGGAAGACTGCTATGCTCACAAGTATAGCACAAACACTCACATGAGGTTCAATCTTTCCAAGCACCATGGACAACAACAATCGATATCCTCATTGTCATTGCCGCAGAAAGCAAAACAATTTTATACTTGTGTAAGGCTCGTTGGTCTAGGGGTATGATTCTCGCTTAGGGTGCGAGAGGTCCCGGGTTCAAATCCCGGATGAGCCCTTTTGCAGATATTTTAACAAGCTCAGACAGGCAGATCTCGGTCCACTGGTCGCAGGACGAGGTGGCTGAATGGTTTAGGCGATGGACTGCTAATCTATTGTGATATTCACTAGTTGGCTCAATGTCGCACTTCATTTAGAAAACCTGCAAAAAGCCCAAAGATTTTGGATTCTACAAACAGAAGTTGGCACATAGAGGGTTCCGAATTCAGACGAGTCCCTAGACACTTGTGGGGGACGTAGAGAAAAATTGAGAACACCACCGTGTTCGCGAGGGTCTCCTCTTTCCAGGGAGGGGTCATAGGATTTTGTAGGTCAAACGGTTCAGAAGCTACCGATGTTTTTGTGAGAAGACCGATTATAGGTATGTCTCATGGTTTGACAAACACCGCTCTAGCTCCACCACCTTTCATTGCAGATGTGGAGGTGTAACATAAACAGTTATGGAGGCTTGAGACAGATACGACTCGTCTCAATCTCTCTAGTTGAAAACTGATCGATTTGAATGGGTATTTTTTACATTCGTTTACTTTGATTCACTTACTGATGCATCAATCGACTCAAAATAAATGAGCTCCATTCTTTTTGAAGTTTTATTTTTTCGTTTTTCTCTTTTAAAATATTAATTGATCTAATTTTGCTTAATATTCATTTGTCAAAACTCATCATCAGTTTGCTGTCGCGGCTGAAGAAGACAGAATGTGAAAGACACAGCAGATGAACTACAAAAGATTTGAACTGAAGCCTGGTCAACAGTTTGGAAGACTGCTATGCTCACAAGTATAGCACAAACACTCACATGAGGTTCAATCTTTCCAAGCACCATGGACAACAACAATCGATATCCTCATTGTCATTGCTGCAGAAAGCAAAACAATTTTATTCTTGTGTAAGGCTCGTTGGTCTAGGGGTATGATTCTCGCTTAGGGTGCGAGAGGTCCCGGGTTCAAATCCCGGATGAGCCCTTTTGCAGATATTTTAACAAGCTCAGACAGGCAGATCTCGGGCCACTGGTCGCAGGACGAGGTGGCTGAATGGTTTAGGCGATGGACTGCTAATCTATTGTGATATTCACTAGTTGGCTCAATGTCGCACTTCATTTAGAAAACCTGCAAAAAGCCCAAAGATTTTGGATTCTACAAACAGAAGTTGGCACATAGAGGGTTCCGAATTCAGACGAGTCCCTAGACACTTGTGGGGGACGTAGAGAAAAATTGAGAACACCACCGTGTTCGCGAGGGTCTCCTCTTTCCAGGGAGGGGTCATAGGATTTTAGTAGGTCAAACGGTTCAGAAGTTACCTATGTTTTTGTGAGAAGACCGATTATAGGTATGTCTCATGGTTTGACAAACACCGCTCTAGCTCCACCACCTTTCATTGCAGATGTGGAGGTGTAACATAAACAGTTATGGAGGCTTGAGACAGATACGACTCGTCTCAATCTCTCTAGTTGAAAACTGATCGATTTGAATGGGTATTTTTTACATTCGTTTACTTTGATTCACTTACTGATGCATCAATCGACTCAAAATAAATGAGCTCCATTCTTTTTGAAGTTTTATTTTTTCGTTTTTCTCTTTTAAAATATTAATTGATCTAATTTTGCTTAACCTGTTAGGGTATAGGGGGCAGTATTGAGACTTTTTTGAAAAAAGATGTGCCCATTTTTAACTGCCTCCTACACCTACCCAGTAACTACAATATGCATATACTTATTATATATGGATAGAAAACCACCTAAAGTTTCAAAAACTGTTTGAATGGTGTCTGTGAGTATAACAGAACTCATTTGGCAGGCAAAACCCTGAGACAGATTCTGACAGGAAGTGGATACCTGATGTGTTGAATTGACTTTGAGCCTATGCCATTGAAAAACAAAGGGGGTGAGGTATATTCTGGCACTTCCTATTGCTTCCACAAGATGTCCCCAGCCTTTACAAAGTGTTTTGAGTGTTCTACAGTGAGATCTGACCGAATAAGAGCCATGGAACGTGATGGTCCATTATTCACCCTGGCGCGCGATTTGATGGTGTGTACTCTCATTCCGAAACGTTTTAAAAGAAAACCCAATGGTCCGCCTTGAATTTTATTCATGTTCTGGTTAAAAAAGGCCCTAATGATTTATGCGATACAACGTTTGACATGTTTGAACGAACGGAAATATATTTTTTCCGTTCTTGAAGTGAAGTGAAGTCCGGCTGGCTTAGATCATGCGCTACAACACGGAGGTTTTTCGACATAAATGATGAGCTTTTTTGAACAAAACTACATTCGTTATGGACCTGGGACTCTTTGGAAGTGACATCTGATGAAGAGAATCAAAGGTAATGGATTATTTATATAGTATTTTCGATTTTAGATTCCTCCAACATGGCGGTTAGTCTGTATCGCGATGCGTATTTTTCTGGCGCAGTGCTCAGATTATTGCAAAGTGTGATTTCCCAGTAAGGTTAATTTAAAATCTGACAAGTCCATTGCGTTCAAGAGATGTAAATCTATAATTCTTTGAATGACAATATAATATTTTAGCAATGTTTTCTAATATTAATTTATTATTTTGTTGTCATGACTTGACTGCCGGTATTGGAGGGAAACGATTTCCTGAACATCAACGCCATAGTAAAACACTGTTTTTAGATATAAATATGAACTTGATAGAACTAAAAATGCATGCATTGTCTAACATAATGTCCTAGGAGTGTCATCTGATGGAGATTGTAAAAGGTTAGTGCATAATTTTAGCTGATTGTATGGTTTTGGTGAAGCCTGTCTTTGAATCGACAATGCATTGCACACCGCTATTGTCAATGTACTCTCCTAACATAACCTAACTTTATGCTTTCCCCGTAAAACCTTTTTGAAATCGGTAAACGTGGTTAGATTAAGAAGATGTTTATCTTTCAAAGGCTGTAAGTTAGTTGTATGTTTGAGAAATTTGAATTTGTACATTTATTTGGTTTCAAATTTGCAGCTCTTGAAATGCACCTGCTGTTGATAGGGTAAGCCACGGGGGGCACGCTAACGTCCCAGGTAGCCTCAAGAAGTTAATATTCATTTGTCAAAACTCATCATCAGTTTGCTGTCGCGGCTGAAGAAGACAGAATGTGAAAGACACAGCAGATGAACTACAAAATATTTGAACTGAAGCCTGGTCAACAGTTTGGAAGACTGCTATGTTCACAAGTATAGCACAAACACTCACATGAGGTTCAATCTTTCCAAGCACCATGGACAACAACAATCGATATCCTCATTGTCATTGCTGCAGAAAGCAAAACAATTTTATTCTTGTGTAAGGCTCGTTGGTCTAGGGGTATGATTCTCGCTTAGGGTGCGAGAGGTCCCGGGTTCAAATCCTGGATGAGCCCTTTTGCAGATATTTTAACAAGCTCAGACAGGCAGATCTCGGGCCACTGGTCGCAGGACGAGGTGGCTGAATGGTTTAGGCGATGGACTGCTAATCTATTGTGATATTCACTAGTTGGCTCAATGTCGCACTTCATTTAGAAAACCTGCAAAAAGCCCAAAGATTTTGGATTCTACAAACAGAAGTTGGCACATAGAGGGTTCCGAATTCAGACGAGTCCCTAGACACTTGTGGGGGACGTAGAGAAAAATTGAGAACAGCACCGTGTTCGCGAGGGGCTCCTCTTTCCAGGGAGGGGTCATAGGATTTTATAGGTCAAACGGTTCAGAAGTTACCTATGTTTTTGTGAGAAGACCGATTATAGGTATGTCTCATGGTTTGACAAACACCGCTCTAGCTCCACCACCTTTCATTGCAGATGTGGAGGTGTAACATAAACAGTTATGGAGGCTTGAGACAGATACGACTCGTCTCAATCTCTCTAGTTGAAAACTGATCGATTTGAATGGGTATTTTTTACATTCGTTTACTTTGATTCACTTACTGATGCATCAATCGACTCAAAATAAATGAGCTCCATTCTTTTTGAAGTTTTATTTTTTCGTTTTTCTCTTTTAAAATATTAATTGATCTAATTTTGCTTAACCTGTTAGGGTATAGGGGGCAGTATTGAGACTTTTTTGAAAAAAGATGTGCCCATTTTTAACTGCCTCCTACACCTACCCAGTAACTACAATATGCATATACTTATTATATATGGATAGAAAACCACCTAAAGTTTCAAAAACTGTTTGAATGGTGTCTGTGAGTATAACAGAACTCATTTGGCAGGCAAAACCCTGAGACAGATTCTGACAGGAAGTGGATACCTGATGTGTTGAATTGACTTTGAGCCTATGCCATTGAAAAACAAAGGGGGTGAGGTATATTCTGGCACTTCCTATTGCTTCCACAAGATGTCCCCAGCCTTTACAAAGTGTTTTGAGTCTTCTACAGTGAGATCTGACTGAAGAAGAGCTTTGGAACGGTGATGGCCCATTAGACACCTGGCGTGCGAGTTGATGGTGGGTACTCTCATTCCGAAACGTTTTAAAAGAAAACCCAATGGTCCGCCTTGAATTTTATTCATGTTCTGGTTAAAAAAGGCCCTAATGATTTATGCGATACAACGTTTGACATGTTTGAACGAACGGAAATATATTTTTTCCGTTCTTGAAGTGAAGTGAAGTCCGGCTGGCTTAGATCATGCGCTACAACACGGAGGTTTTTCGACATAAATGATGAGCTTTTTTGAACAAAACTACATTCGTTATGGACCTGGGACTCTTTGGAAGTGACATCTGATGAAGAGAATCAAAGGTAATGGATTATTTATATAGTATTTTCGATTTTAGATTCCTCCAACATGGCGGTTAGTCTGTATCGCGATGCGTATTTTTCTGGCGCAGTGCTCAGATTATTGCAAAGTGTGATTTCCCAGTAAGGTTAATTTAAAATCTGACAAGTCCATTGCGTTCAAGAGATGTAAATCTATAATTCTTTGAATGACAATATAATATTTTAGCAATGTTTTCTAATATTAATTTATTATTTTGTTGTCATGACTTGACTGCCGGTATTGGAGGGAAACGATTTCCTGAACATCAACGCCATAGTAAAACACTGTTTTTAGATATAAATATGAACTTGATAGAACTAAAAATGCATGCATTGTCTAACATAATGTCCTAGGAGTGTCATCTGATGGAGATTGTAAAAGGTTAGTGCATAATTTTAGCTGATTGTATGGTTTTGGTGAAGCCTGTCTTTGAATCGACAATGCATTGCACACCGCTATTGTCAATGTACTCTCCTAACATAACCTAACTTTATGCTTTCCCCGTAAAAACCTTTTGAAATCGGTAAACGTGGTTAGATTAAGAAGATGTTTATCTTTCAAAGGCTGTAAGTTAGTTGTATGTTTGAGAAATTTGAATTTGTACATTTATTTGGTTTCAAATTTGCAGCTCTTGAAATGCACCTGCTGTTGATAGGGTAAGCCACGGGGGGCACGCTAACGTCCCAGGTAGCCTCAAGAAGTTAATATTCATTTGTCAAAACTCATCATCAGTTTGCTGTCACGGCTGAAGAAGACAGAATGTGAAAGAGACAGCAGATGAACTACAAAATATTTGAACTGAAGCCTTTGACAAACACCGCTCTAGCTCCACCACCTTTCATTGCAGATGTGGAGGTGTAACATAAACAGTTATGGAGGCTTGAGACAGATACGACTCGTCTCAATCTCTCTAGTTGAAAACTGATCGATTTGAATGGGTATTTTTTACATTTGTTTACTTTGATTCACTTACTGATGCATCAATCGACTCAAAATAAATGAGCTCCATTCTTTTTGAAGTTTTATTTTTTCGTTTTTCTCTTTTAAAATATTAATTGATCTAATTTTGCTTAATATTCATTTGTCAAAACTCATCATCAGTTTGCTGTCGCGGCTGAAGAAGACAGAATGTGAAAGACACAGCAGATGAACTACAAAATATTTGAACTGAAGCCTGGTCAACAGTTTGGAAGACTGCTATGTTCACAAGTATAGCACAAACACTCACATGAGGTTCAATCTTTCCAAGCACCATGGACAACAACAATCGATATCCTCATTGTCATTGCTGCAGAAAGCAAAACAATTTTATTCTTGTGTAAGGCTCGTTGGTCTAGGGGTATGATTCTCGCTTAGGGTGCGAGAGGTCCCGGGTTCAAATCCCGGATGAGCCCTTCTGCAGATATTTTAACAAGCTCAGACAGGCAGATCTCGGGCCACTGGTCGCAGGACGAGGTGGCTGAATGGTTTAGGCGATGGACTGCTAATCTATTGTGATATTCACTAGTTGGCTCAATGTCGCACTTCATTTAGAAAACCTGCAAAAAGCCCAAAGATTTTGGATTCTACAAACAGAAGTTGGCACATAGAGGGTTCCGAATTCAGACGAGTCCCTAGACACTTGTGGGGACGTAGAGAAAAATTGAGACACCACCGTGTTCGCGAGGGTCTCCTCTTTCCAGGGAGGGGTCATAGGATTTTGTAGGTCAAACGGTTCAGAAGCTACAGA
>NW_021822237.1:0-22500 GCF_901001165.1 Salmo trutta
GGAGAGGAGAGTAGAGGAGTGTAGAGGAGAGGAGAGGATGGAGTGTAGAGGAGTGTAGAGGAGTGTAGAGGAGAGGAGAGTCGAGGAGTGGAGTGGGTAGAGGAGTGGAGAGAGAAGTGGAGTGTAGAAGAGAGGAGAGTAGAGGAGTGTAGTGGGGGAGGAGTGTAGAGGAGTGTAGAGGAGGTAGAGGAGTGAGTGTAGAGGAGTGTCGAGGAGTGGAGTGTAGAGGAGTGGGAGTGTAGAGGAGGGTAGAGGAGTGTTGAGGAGTGTAGAGGAGTGTAGTGGGGAGGAGTGTAGTAGGAGTGTAGAGGAGTGTAGAGGAGTGGAGTGTAGTGGAGTGTAGAGGAGTGGAGTGTAGAGGAGGGTAGAGGAGAGGAGTGTAGAGGAGTGTAGAGGAGTGGAGGTAGAGGAGGGTTAGAGGAGGGTAGAGGAGTGTAGAGGAGTGTTGAGGAGTGTAGAGGAGTGTAGTGGGGAGGAGTGTAGAGGAGTGTAGAGGAGAGGAGTGTAGAGGAGAAGAGTGTAGAGGAGAGGAGTATAGAGGAGTGTAGAGGAGAGGAGTGTAGAGGAGAAGAGTGTAGAGGAGAGGAGTATAGAGGAGTGTAGAGGAGTGTAGAGGAGTGTAGAGGAGTGGAGTGTAGAGGAGTGGAGTGTAGAGGAGGGTAGAGGAGTGTAGAGGAGTGTAGAGGAGTGTTGAGGAGTGTAGAGGAGTGGAGTGTAGTGGGGAGGAGTGGAGTGCAGAGGAGTGTAGAGGAGAGTAGAGGAGTGCAGAGGAGTGGAGTGTAGAGGAGTGGAGTGTAGAGGAGTGTAGAGGAGTGTAGAGGAGAGGAGTGTAGAGGAGTGTAGAGGAGTGTAGAGGAGAGGAATGTAGAGGAGAGGAGTGTAGAGGAGAGTAGAGGAAGGAGTGTAGAAGAGAAGAGTGTAGAGGGGAGGAGTGTAGAGGAGTGTAGAGGAGAGGAGTGTAGAAGAGAAGAGTGTAGAGGGGAGGAGTGTAGAGGAGAGGAGTTTAGAGGAGTGCAGTGTAGAGGAGTGGAGTGTAGAGGGGAGGAGTGTAGAGGAGTGGAGGAGAGGAGTGTAGAGGGGAGGAGTGTAGAAGAGAAGAGTGTAGAGGGGAGGAGTGTAGAGGAGAGGAGTTTAGAGGAGTGCAGTGTAGAGGAGTGGAGTGTAGAGGGGAGGAGTGTAGAGGAGTGGAGGAGAGGAGTGTATAGGAGAAGAGTGTAGAGGAGTGTAGAGGTGTGTAGAGGAGAGGAGAGTAGAGGAGTGTAGAGGAGAGGAGTGTAGAGGAGAGGAGTGTAGAGGAGTGGAGTGTATAGGAGAGGAGTGTAGAGGAGTGGAGTGTAGAGGAGTGTAGATGAGAGGAGTGAAGAGGAGAGGAGTGTAGAGGAGTGGAGTGTAGAGGAGTGTAGATGAGAGGAGTGAAGAGGAGAGGAGTGTAGAGGAGTGGAGTGTAGAGGAGTGTAGAGGAGAGGAGAGTAGAGGAGTGTAGAGGAGAGGAGAGGAGTGGAGTGTAGAGGAGTGTAGAGGAGTGTAGAGGAGAGGAGAGTAGAGGAGTGGAGTGTAGAGGAGTGGAGAGAAGTGGAGTGTAGAAGAGAGGAGAGTAGAGGAGTGTAGTGGGGAGGAGTGTAGAGGAGTGTAGAGGAGTGTAGAGGAGTGGAGTGTAGAGGAGTGTAGAGGAGTGGAGTGTAGAGGAGTGGAGTGTAGAGGAGGGTAGAGGAGTGTTGAGGAGTGTAGAGGAGTGTAGTGGGGAGGAGTGTAGAGGAGTGTAGAGGAGTGTAGAGGAGTGGAGTGTAGTGGAGTGTAGAGGAGTGGAGTGTAGAGGAGGGTAGAGGAGAGGAGTGTAGAGGAGTGTAGAGGAGTGGAGTGTAGAGGAGGGTAGAGGAGGGTAGAGGAGTGTAGAGGAGTGTTGAGGAGTGTAGAGGAGTGTAGTGGGGAGGAGTGTAGAGGAGAGGAGTGTAGAGGAGAAGAGTGTAGAGGAGAGGAGTATAGAGGAGTGTAGAGGAGAGGAGTGTAGAGGAGAAGAGTGTAGAGGAGAGGAGTATAGAGGAGTGTAGAGGAGTGTAGAGGAGTGTAGAGGAGTGGAGTGTAGAGGAGTGGAGTGTAGAGGAGGGTAGAGGAGTGTAGAGGAGTGTAGAGGAGTGTTGAGGAGTGTAGAGGAGTGGAGTGTAGTGGGGAGGAGTGTAGAGGAGAGTAGAGGAGTGTAGAGGAGTGTAGAGGAGTGGAGTGTAGAGGAGTGGAGTGTAGAGGAGGGTAGAGGAGAGGAGTGTAGAGGAGTGTAGAGGAGAGGAGTGTAGAGGAGTGTAGAGGAGAGGAGTGTAGAGGAGTGTAGAGGAGAGGAGTGTAGAGGAGTGTAGAAGAGAGTAGAGGAGTGCAGAGGAGTGTAGTGTAGTGTAGTGGAGTGTAGAGGAGTGGAGTGCAGAGGAGTGTAGAGAAGTGTAGAGGAGAGGAGTATAGAGGAGTGTAGAGGAGTGTAGAGGAGAGTAGAGGTGAGGAGTGTAGAGGAGAGGAGTGTAGAGGAGTGTAGAGGAGTGTAGAGGAGAGGAGTGTAGAGGAGTGTAGAGGAGAGGAGTGGAGTGCAGAGGAGTGTAGAGAAGTGTAGAGGAGAGGAGAGGAGTATAGAGGAGTGTAGAGAAGTGTAGAGGAGTGTAGAGGAGAGTAGAGGAGTGTAGAGGAGAGTAGAAGAGAGTAGAGGTGAGGAGTGTAGAGGAGAGGAGTGTAGAGGAGAGGAGTGTAGAGGAGTGTAGAGGAGAGTAGAGGAGTGCAGAGGAGTGGAGTGTAGATGAGTGGAGTGCAGAGGAGTGTAGAGGAGAGGAGTATAGAGGAGTGTAGATGAGTGTAGAGGAGAGGAGTGTAGAGGAGTGGAGTGCAGAGGAGTGTTGAGAAGTGTAGAGGAGAGTGTGGATCAAACAGCTGGTAATAAATCAAGTCTAGACAGAAGCTAATGAAATCTGCTCAGGAGCCTAAGTGCTACAATCTGGAGCTCTGAAGTGTGTGTGTGTATGTACACTTTCATGAATATTTTAAGCTGCTTTCAACATTTGTCACTCATGCATGTGGGTGGGGTTAAGACTCTCGCTTTCTCAAACACACACACATACACACAGTATATGGCTTTAACACTTTCTCCTCATAGAACGTGAGAGAGGCGCTGCGCCACCTTGTGGACTAGCTGCGTCACTATATAATTCTGAAATATATTTTTTACATTTATTACTTCAGTTGTTATCATATAAGGCAATTTATTTTCTCTAGATTGCAGGAAATGTCAGTTACAGGTGTTAAATAACCCCCAAATCTCCGGGGCGCCCCCCCCCCCCCACCAGCCATACTCCGCAGCACCACTTCGTAAAAACATCCTGTGTAGAACCCTGAACACAACAACACCAACTTCCTGCTTTTGACGTCAACTCCAAAACACATCTCTTTTGACGTCAACTCCAAAACACATCTCTCTTTTGATGTCAACTCCAAAACACATCTCTTATGATGTCAACTCCAAAACACATCTCTCTTATGATGTCAACACCAAAACAAATCTCTCTTTTGATGTCAACTCCAAAACACATCTCTTATGATGTCAACTCCAAAACACATCTCTTATGATGTCAACACCAAAACACATCTCTCTTATGATGTCAACTCCAAAACACATCTCTCTTATGATGTCAACTCCAAAACACATCTCTTATGATGTCAACTCCAAAACACATCTCTTATGATGTCAACTCCAAAACACATCTCTTATGATGTCAACTCCAAAACACATCTCTCTTTGGATGTCAACTCCAAAACACATCTCTCTTTGGATGTCAACACCAAAACAAATCTCTTTTTGGATGTCAACTCCAAAACACATCTCTCTTTGGATGTCAACTCCAAAACACATCTCTCTTTGGATGTCAACTCCAAAACACATCTCTCTTTGGATGTCAACTCCAAAACACATCTCTCTTTGGATGTCAACTCCAAAACACATCTCTCTTTGGATGTCAACTCCAAAACACATCTCTCTTTTGATATCAACTCCAAAACACATCTCTCTTTTGATGTCAACTCCAAAACACATCTCTCTTTGGATGTCAACTCCAAAACACATCTCTCTTTTGATGTCAACTCCAAATCCCATCACTGTGTCAACTCCATTGGGCGGCAGGTAGCCTAGTGGTTAAGCGTGTTGGGCCAGCAACCAAAAGGTTCGAATCCCTGAGCTGACTAGGTGAAAATCTGTCTATGCGCCCATGAGCAAGGCACTTAACCCTAATTTCTCCCATTAGTCGCTCTGTATAAGAGTGTCTGCTAAATTACGAAAATGTAAATTACACACTGCTTGATAGTATAGACCCAGGGCCTATATACCTGTCTATTAACCAAAGGGCTAAATACCTGTCTATTAACCCAGGGCCAATATACCTGTCTATTAACCCAGGGCCTATATACCTGTCTATTAACCAAAGGGCTAAATACCTGTCTATTAACCCAGGGCCAATATACCTGTCTATTAACCCAGGGCCTATATACCTGTCTATTAACCCAGGGTCTATATACCTGTCTATTAACCCAGGGCCAATATACCTGTCTATTAACCCAGGGTCTATATACCTGTCTATTAACCCAGGGTCTATATACCTGTCTAGTGTCTATTAACCCAGGGCCTATACACCTGTCTATTAACCCAGGGCCAATATACCTGTCTATTAACCCAGGGCCTATATACCTGTCTATTAACCCAGGGCCAATATACCTGTCTATTAACCCAGGGCCTATATACCTGTCTATTAACCCAGGGCCAATATACCTGTCTATTAACCCAGGGTCTATATACCTGTCTATTAACCCAGGGCCAATATACCTGTCTATTAACCCAGGGCCAATATACCTGTCTATTAACCCAGGGCCAATATACCTGTCTATTAACCCAGGGTCTATATACCTGTCTATTAACTCAGGGTCTATATACCTGTCTATTAACCCAGGGTCTATATACCTGTCTATTAACCCAGGGGCTATATACCTGTCTATTAACCCAGGGTCTATATACCTGTCTATTAACCCAGGGGCTATATACCTGTCTATTAACCCAGGGGCTATATACCTGTCTATTAACCCAGGGTCTATATACCTGTCTATTAACCCAGGGTCTATATACCTGTCTATTAACCAAGGGTCTATATACCTGTCTATTAACCCAGGGCCAATATACCTGTCTATTAACCCAGGGTCTATATACCTGTCTATTAACCCAGGGCCTATATACCTGTCTATTAACCCAGGGCCTATATACCTGTCTATTAACCCAGGGTCTATATACCTGTCTATTAACCCAGGGTCTATATACCTGTCTATTAACCCAGGGCCTATATACCTGTCTATTAACCCAGGGGCTATATACCTGTCTATTAACCCAGGGTCTATATACCTGTCTATTAACCCAGGGGCTATATACCTGTCTATTAACTCAGGGCCAATATACCTGTCTATTAACCCAGGGTCTATATACCTGTCTATTAACCCAGGGTCTATATACCTGTCTATTAACCCAGGGACTATATACCTGTCTATTAACCCAGGGTCTATATACCTGTCTATTAACCCAGGGGCTATATACCTGTCTATTAACCCAGGGGCTATATACCTGTCTATTAACTCAGGGGCTATATACCTGTCTATTAACCCAGGGCCTATATACCTGTCTATTAACCCAGGGGCTATATACCTGTCTATTAACCCAGGGCCTATATACCTGTCTATTAACCCAGGGGCTATATACCTGTCTATTAACTCAGGGGCTATATACCTGTCTATTAACCCAGGGGCTATATACCTGTCTATTAACCCAGGGTCTATATAGACAGGTATATAGCCCCTGGGTTAATAGACAGGTATATAGCCCCTGGGTTAATAGACAGGTATATAGACCCTGGGTTAATAGACAGGTATATAGACCCTGGGTTAATAGACAGGTATATAGCCCCTGGGTTAATAGACAGGTATATAGACCCTGGGTTAATAGACAGGTATATAGACCCTGGGTTAATAGACAGGTATATAGGCCCTGGGTTAATAGACAGGTATATAGCCCCTGGGTTAATAGATAGGTATATAGCCCCTGGGTTAATAGACAGGTATATAGGCCCTGGGTTAATAGACAGGTGTATAGACCCTGGGTTAATAGACAGGTATATAGGCCCTGGGTTAATAGACAGGTATATAGACCCTGGGTTAATAGACAGGTATATAGACCCTGGGTTAATAGACAGGTATATAGCCCCTGGGTTAATAGACAGGTATATAGCCCCTGGGTTAATAGACAGGTATATAGACCCTGGGTTAATAGACAGGTATATAGACCCTGGGTTAATAGACAGGTATATAGCCCCTGGGTTAATAGACAGGTATATAGACCCTGGGTTAATAGACAGGTATATAGGCCCTGGGTTAATAGACAGGTATATAGACCCTGGGTTAATTCTGCTACAATAGTTATAATAACTCTGCTATTGTATTCTGCTACAATAGTTATAATAACTCTGCTATTGTATTCTGATACAATAGTTATAATAACTCTGCTATTGTATTCTGATACAATAGTTATAATAACTCCGCTATTGTATTCTGATACAATAGTTATAATAACTCTGCTATTGTATTCTGATACAATAGTTATAATAACTCTGCTATTGTATTCTGATACAATAGTTCTTCCAAACATCACTGACGGTAAAATGATACCTGTACAATCACGAGATTGTGTTGACAAATGGAATGTTAAATTCACAGGCTTTAGTGAGCGTGTGCATGTGTGTGTGTATGGATGTATTTGTATACGTGTGTGTTTGTGTGTGTGTACGGCGGAGGTGTGCTGCATCCTCCTGCACAGCCCAACCTGAACACACGTTAACACAAAGGATCTCTTCATCTCCACACACGATCCCCACAAGCTCCTTACACATCAGAAGACCACACACACACTCAACGCACTTCCCGCACTCATCCACACAGGCGTCTACACAAGCACACACGCATGAAGCGCACCACTGACACACACTCAATCAGTCACACTAACACACACACTGGCAGGCACAAGCCCATATTGTACACGACAGTCTCTCGCACCCCTCTAGAGAAATACCTCTCTCTAGCTAGCTCTCTAACCAGGTTCTTTCTGCCTGACTGCTTCTTAAAGGGGCAGTGACAGTCAGAGAGTTAAAGGGGAGGGGGCCGACTGGCTACCCTCTAGACACTGGGACCCCATACTTCCTGCAACCGCCAGGCGCCACGATACACACACACACACACACACACACACACACACACACACACACACACACACACACACACACACACACACACACACACACACACACAGAGCTTCCCTTGAGCCCCCTCTAAATCACAGACCAGACACCCATATCACATTAAAGACCAGAAGAGACAGACAGGAGAGACACAGATAAAAAGGGATAAACATCACACAGAGAGAGGGAAGGAGGGGGAGAGAGAGGAAGGTAAAGAGAGCGGGGAGGGTAGAGAGGCAAGGGAGAGGGAGACAGGGGAGAGGGAGACAGGGGAGGGGGAGGGGGAGAGAGAGGAGGGTAGAGAGAGAGAGAGAGGAGAGTAGAAGGGAGGCTAGAGAGAGGCAGAGGGAGGGAAAGAAAGGAGGGTAGAGAGAGGCAGGGGAGAGGGAGACAGGGGAGAGGGAGACAGGGGAGGGGGAGAGAGGAGGGTAGAGAGAGAGAGAGAGAGGAGAGTAGAAGGGAGGCTAGAGAGAGGCAGGGGGAGGGAAAGAAAGGAGGGTAGAGAGAGGCAGGGGAGAGGGAGACAGGGGAGAGGGAGACAGGGGAGAGGGAGACAGGGGAGGGGAGAAAGAGGAGGGTAGAGAGAGAGAGAGGAGAGTAGAGGGGAGGCTAGAGAGAGGCAGGGGGAGGGAAAGAAAGGAGGGTAGAGAGAGGCAGGGGAGAGGGAGAGAGGGGAGAGGGAAATAAAGAAGAGCGAGAGATGGTTTAAGATGGAGAGTGATAACGTGAATATAAAGGGTATCATAGAGCAGCATCAGAGTTATGAAGAACACATCCTGTTCCCAGCAAACCAAAATTGGTTCTGTGAAAGTTCCCAGAATATTTGTTAAGTCACGGCAAATGTTTTCGTAACACAAAAACTGTCAAGTTGATTATTATACAATGGTTGTATAAAACATTCATCTGATGTAACAAGTTCCTAGAACACATGAAATATATTCTTTAAAAGGTCCCAGAATGTTTCATTGGGTTGTGGGAACAGGCAACATCAGCACTGAGCTAAAGGCTAGAGCTGCCGCTTACAAGGAGTGGGACACTGATCCGGACTCTTATAAGAAATACCAGACGAATGAAATGCCTTCTATGCCCGCTTCAAGGCAAGCTACACTGAACCATGCTTGAGAGCACCAGCAGTTCCTGACGACTGTGCGATTTCGCTCACCGTAGCTGATGTGATTGAGACTTTTAAACAGGTTAACATTCACAAGACCATGACCAGGTTAACATTCACAAGACCATGACCAGACTAATTACCAGGACACAAACTCAGAGCATGTGCTGACCAGCTGGCGGGTGTCTTCACTGACATTTTCAACCTCTCCCTGACCCAGTCTGTAATACCTATATGTTTCAAGCAGACCACCATAGTAGACCACCAACAACTGCAAAGTAACATGTCTAAATGACTATTGCCCCATAGCACTCACATCTTTTGCCATGAAATGCTTTGAAAGGCTGGTCATGGATCACATCAACACCCTCATTTCAGACCCACTCCAATTTTCATACCGCCCCAACAGATCCACAGATGACGCAATCACTATTGCACTCCACACTGCCCAGCATTCAACACCACAGTGCCCTCCAAGCTCGTCACTAAGCTCAGAACTCTGGGACTGAACATCTCCCTCTGCAACTGGATCCTGGACTTCCTGACGGGCTGCCCCTAAGTGTTGAGGGTAGGCAACAGCACATCCGCCACGCTGACTTAGTCCCCTCCTATATTCCCCGTTCACTCTTGACTGCGTGGCCGAGCACAACTCCAACACTATCATCAACTTTGCTGACGACAGGTCGGTGGTAGGCCTGATCACAGACAACGATGAGACTGTCAGCAAGACAAAGGAGCTGATTGTGGACTACAGGAAATGCAGGGCTGAGCATGGACCAATCCACATCCATGGGGCTGTAGTGGAGCAGGTTGAGAGCTTCAAGTTCCTCCGCATCCACATCACTAAGGAATTAACATGGTCCACACACACCAACACAGTCGTAAAGAAGGAACGACAATGCCTCTTCCCCCTCAGGAGGCTGAAAAGATTTGTCATGGGCTCTCAGATCCTGAAAAAGTTCTACAGCTGTACCATTGAGAGCGCCTTGACTGGCTGCATCGCTGCTTGGTATGGCAACTGCTTGGCATCCAACTGCAATGCACTACAGAGGATAGTGCGTATGGCCCTGTACATCACTGGGGCTCCCTAGCTCCCTGCCATCCAGGAACTCTATATCAGGCGGTGTCATAGGAAGGCCCTAAAATTGTCAAAGGCTCCAGCCACCCAAGTCATAGACTATTCTCTCTGCTACTGCACGCAAGCGGTACTGATTCACCAAGTCTGCAATCAACAGGAACCTGAACAGCTTCTACCCCACAAGCCATACGACGAAACAAATAGCTACCTGGACTATCTGCATTGACTCTTTTTGCACTAACTCTTGACTCATCACATACGCTGCTGCAACTGTTTATTATCTATCCTGTTGCCTAGTCACTTTACCCCTAACTGCAGTCTCCGGCGACGCCGCTCGGCCGCGGAGAGGTGTATTGCCCCTACCTCCATGGGTTCAGGCTCTGTTTCAGGACAGCCAAAGGAGGAGAGGGAGGAGAGAGGTAAGCGAAGAAGTTTGTCCAGACGTATGGCCATCGCGATGAGTGCGACCAAGGAAAGGTTGTCATCCCGGCACGCCAAAACCATTTGGACCTCCACGCACAGTCCTCTATGGAATAGGTTGCAGAGTGCAGGTTCATTCCATCCACTGGAGGCTGCCACAGTCCAGAATGTGAGGGCGTACTCCACAGCGGCCTGGGCACCCTGCTGAAGTTGGAATAGTCGCTCACCTCACTCTCTGCCCTCCGGTGGATGGTCGAAGACCACCCTGAACAGAGCCATGAACCCCTCGTAGGAACCCAGCTCCTCCTCTCTTCTCTCCCACAAGGCTGTAGCCCACTCCAATGCCCAACCGGTCAGTAAGGAAACGACCGTTGCAACCTTGGACATCTCAGTGGTGGGGACTCCCGTCTGATGGGCGAAATAGAATGATCACTGGAGTAGGAAGCCACGAGAAGGGATTATCGGGCATCACCTCCCTGGAAGGACTGCTGAGTAGGCTGCGGGACTGGCTCGCTGAGACGGCTCGTGATAGAAGGCCCTCCACTAGTTGAAGGTGAAACCTCTCTGGTGGAGTTGTTGCGTCGGAGGACTTCTTCCATAGCCTAGTTGCATCAGCTGATCGTAGTGTTGGCAGAGTAGGTATCCCTGTTCACCAACCGTTTTTCTTCTGCTGCTTCCATAATTACTGAGGCTAACCCTAACCCCTAACTGTATGTACATATCTACCTTAATTACCTCGTACCTGTGACATATATGCAGTGAGTCAGGAAGCAGGTGCAGAAAGAGAATTTAATAATAAAACAAGGCAGATGACCAAAACAGGATTAGTGTACAGAACGTGAAAACAAACCAATATTGACTGATGACTGAGGGCTAAATAAAGGGAAGTTAATCAAGGTGATGATGAAGTCCAGGTGTGCGTAATGATGGGGAGCAGGTGTGCGTAATGATGGTTTCCAGGACAGGTGGTTAGTAGACCGGTGGCATTAAGCGTTGGAGAGGGGGAGCGGGAGTAAGCGTGACAGTACCCCTGCACATCGAGGGGCATTTTTCTCTCGGCATTGTTGGGAAGGGCCTGTAAGTAAGCATTTCAATGTTAGCTTACACCTGTTGTTTACGAAAGATGTGACAAATACTATTTGATTGGATTTTATTTTGTGGGGAAATCACAAAAGATATGTTCACGAAACACATAAACTGACCAGTTGTGCTGATACATATACAATGTTTCTTTTAGGGTGCAAAAAACATTCACCGGATGTTGCAAGAACGTTCCTAGAACACATTTTGTTTGTTCTTTAAAAGGTTCCCAGAATGTTTCATTAGATTGTGGGAACAGTCTGGTGGGAACATTGTGGGGCCGTCATAAAATATATATTCCCAAAACACAAAAAACTGTCCAGTTGTCTGGATGATTCTATAATGTTTATTTTAGGGTGCAAAATGTTCCCACAACCCAATGAAACATTCTGGAAACATTTAAAGAACGTTCTTGCAACATCAGCTGAATGTTTTATACAAACGTTGTATAATCATCAACACGACTGGACAGATTTTGTTTATGATAACATTTGCTGAAACCTAACAAATGTTCTGGGAACTTGCACAGAACCAATTTTGGTTTGCTGGGGAAACATTACTGGTACATTGTGTTATTACATTACCTGGAAACATAATGACAACTTTTAGGGAATGTTCTGTGGTGGTTCTTACAGATGTTGTGCACACAAGATTTTAGTGAATGTTATGAGAACATTCTAAGGATATTTCATTTAAAAAACACTGTTTCATAAAAACATTCTTTGTGTCACGGCCGTCGTAGTAAGTAGCCCAAAATGCAGTGGGTACGTGAATGCTCATATTAACTTTATTTAGAACACTACACAAAAACAAGAAAACGAAAAAACGAACGACAGCTAAACAGTTTTGCAGGCTATACACAGCAGTGCAAAAACAACTTCCCACAAAAGACAGGTGGAAAAAAGGGCTACCTAAGTATGGCTCCCAATCAGCAACAACGATGTACAGCTGTCCCTGATTGAGAGCCATACCCGGCCAACACAAAGAAATACACAACATAGAAAAAACATAGAAATACAAAACAGAACAATACCCCAAAACCCCGACAACACAAAACAAACACACCCCTGCTATGCCCTGACCAAACTACAATAACAAATAACCCCTTATACTGGTCAGGACGTGACACTTTGAATACTTTTGGGATGTTATCATCGTAATGTTAGATAAAACCCTAACTAAAAGATAATAGGAATCTTAGCTAATGTTCTGGGGAAAACACCTTCAACCCCCCCGGGGCTCATAAACACTGTGATATCATCACACCAATCTCCTGATGTCAGCACGGCCCTACCCGGTGTCACTGTTATTAACGTCCCCCCACCTCCGCTGAGTATGCTGTACCTTTGATACTTGCATGAAAAATGTAACGCGAATATGAGTCCTGTCATGTCCGGAATAAATTATCCAACAGAGGTATGAATATTGTAATGGCAGGTCCTTGTGTGTGGCTATGACTATGAAATATGGTGTGTGTGTGTGTGTTGGGGGAGTGACTGTGGTGGTGACGTTGTACTGGTCTCATGTCACGCCATTGCTTCATCTGTCTCAGTCACCATGGCAACGGGCTGCCAGTCTTTAGTTGTCATCCTAGGAATCAGGCTACAGTCGCACACAGTACAATCATTTCACACACAGTCAACAGCCTAACTTTGCCTTTGTGAACACAGTCTTAAAACCTGCATTCAGGTCTGTGTGTGTGTGTGGGTCCATATGCACCTGTGTGCAGGTGTGTGTTCGTGTGCGTCTTTTAACAGCTGTGTGAGGGCAGAGGAAATGAGGTGGAACTCAATCTGCCCCACACCTGTCTGTCTGTCTCTCCCTGGAGGGAGGAGCCTTAGGGCTTGCACACACGCACACACACTCGAACCCACACACTCATATACACATAGCTATATATGCTACGATGGAAGGAAGAGCGTGGGTATTATATTAATATTATATTAATGTATGCACAGAGTCAGTTTAATGTCTGTGTATGGGAGAGGGCAATGATCTGTAAGTGTGTTTGCACTGCAAGCTTCCTGCTGGCGGAGAGAGATAATATTTACTGAACAGAGAGAAAAGAGATGGAGAGAGGGAGGAGAGGGAGGGAAGGAATATAGAGGGAGAGGAGGAGAAGAGATACTTAAATAAAGAGAGATGAAGAGAATGATAGAGAGAGGAGAGAGAGGTACGGTAGGTAGACCTACAGCTCATCCCTTGGCAGTAGTACTGTAGATGACTTTATCACGGACCTCAACCCATAGTCTCTCAGAGAGTTCACAGTCAGTCAGTCTACTTCAACAGTGCATTACTCACTCATGAGGCATTAACACCTAAGGAACTTCATAATAATAAGAAATGGTACTGATGGAAGGAAAGTAGTGTTCGAAACCTACCAAAAAACTATTGGGCCACAAGAAATTCAATCCCTTTAAACCACTTCCTGGACAAAACGTTTCACTGCTATAGTGAAGGTGTAAACTTGGCCTAAACAGTATAGTTGACCTTTCAGCTTCCCTATCAAATCTGCACATGTCAAGCAGACAACCGAAGAAAATGAACAACAATGACAAATGGTTTGATGAAGAATACAAAAACCCAAGAAACAAATTGAGAAACTTATCCAACTAAAAACAGTGACCCAGAAAACCTGAGCCTATGCCTTCATCATGGTGAAACACACAGTACAGACATATACTAAGAAAAGATTAAGTAGCAGCACGCCTGAAATCAGCCATAGAATCTAACATCTTCTGGGAAAATTGGAAAACACAACAACATGAAGAGTTATCTATCCAAAACGGAGATGTATGGATAAACCACTTCTCCAATCGTTTTGGCTATAACAAAGAACAAACTAAGCTATATGGAATTGTTTTAATTCTCAAGGATTGGTGTCCCATCAACGGGATAGTTGTAAATCATGCAGCGCCTTGTGTCACGATCGCAGATTTTAGAGAAACAACAAACGTTGGTACACATAAGTGTTTTATATCGGCTGAAAGCTTAAATTCTTGTTAATATAACTGCACTGTCCCATTTACAGTAGCTACTACTGCAAAAAAATGCCACGCTGTTGTTTGAGGAGAGCTATTACCAACAAAGCACTTTTTTCACTTTAGGTTGGTTAAATTCACCTCTGAAGGTGAAATGTGTACTTCCATTCTGAAATCTTGCTCTGATTTATCATCCAAAGGGTCCCAGAGATACAGTTGAAGTCGGAGGTTTACATACACCTTTGCCAAATACATTTAAACTCAGTTTTTCACAATTCCTGACATGTAATCCTAGTAAAAATTCCCTGTCTTAGGTCAGTTAGGATCACCACTTTATTTTGAGAATGTGAAATGTCAGAATAATAGTAGAGAGAATGATTTATTTCAGATTGTATTTCTTTTGTCACATTCCCAGTGGGTCAGGCGTTTAAATACACTCAATTAGTATTTGGTAGCATTGCCTTTAAATTGTTTAACTTGGGTCAAACGTTTCGGGTAGCCTTCCACAAGCTTCCCACAATAAGTTGGGTGAATTTTGGCCAATTCCTCCTGATAGAGCTGGTGTAACTGAGTCAGGTTTGAATGCCTTTTTGCTCGCACACGCTTTTTCAGCCCAAAATGTTTATATAGGATTGGGGTCAGGGCTTTGTGATGACCACTCCAATACCTTGACTTTGTTGTCCTTAAGCCATTTTGCCACAACTTTGGAAGTATGCTTGGGGTCATTGTCTATTTGAAAGACCCTTTTGCGACCAAGCTTTAACTTCCTGACTGATGTCTTGAGATGTTGCTTCAATATATCCACGTAATTTTCCTTCCTCATAATGCCGTCTATTTTGTGAAGTGCACCAGTCCCTCCTGCAGCAAAGCACCCACACAACATGATGCTGCCACCACCGTGCTTCACGGTTGGGATGGTGTTCTTCGGCTTGCAAGCCTCCCCCTTTTCCTCCAAACATAACAATGGTCATTATGGCCAAACATTTCTATTTTTGTTTCATCAGACCAGAAGGCATTTCTCCAAAAAGTACGATCTTTGTCCCCATGTTCAGTTGTAAACCGTAGTCTGGCTTTTTTATGCTGGTTTTGGAGCAGTGGCTTCTTCCTCGCTGAGCGGCCTTTCAGGTTATGTCGATGTAGTACTCGTTTTACTGTGGAAATAGATCATTTTGTACCTGTTTCCTCCAGCATCCACAAGGTCCTTTGCTGTTGTTCTGGGATTAATTTGCACATTTCGCATCAAAATACGTTCACCTCTAGGAGACAGAACATGTCTCCTTCCTGAGCGGTTTGACGTCTGCGCGGTCCCATGGTGAATATACTTGTGTACTATCGTTTGTATAAATGGATGTGGTACATTTAGGCATTTGGAAATTGCTCCCAAGGATGAACCAGACTTGTGGAGGTCTGCCATTCTTTTTATGAGGTCTTGGCTGATTTCTTTTGATTTTCCCATGATGTCGAGCAAAGAGGCACTGAGTTTGAAGGTAGGCCTTGAAATACATCCACAGGTACACCTCCAATTGACTCAAATGATGTCCATTAGCCTATCAGAATCTTCTAAAGCCATGACATCATTTTCTGGAATTTTCCAAGCTGTTTAAAGGCACAGTCAACTTAGTGTATGTAAACTTCTGACCCACTGGAATTGTGATACAGTGAATTATATGTTAAATAATCTATCTTTAAACAATTAATGGAAAAATTACTTGTGTCATGCACAAAGTAGATGTCCTAACCGACTTGCCAAAACTATAGTTTGTTAACTAGAAATGTGTGGAGTGGTTGAAAAACGAGTTTCAATGATTCCAACCTAAGTGTATGTAAACTTCCGACTTCAACTGTAACATAAAGTGTCGTTTTGTTAGATAAAATCCTTTTTCAAATCCTAAATAGTTCCATATAGCATACACGATCGATTTTGTATTTCCACTCGTTCAATTTGCAAAGAAAGGAATCTGTGAAAATCTAACCCTAAACGTTGTTTCAAACAGTCAAACTACGTTCGTATGTATTCCTCAGAGATCCTAGAACGTAACCAGACTTCACTATATCATTAGGGGTGTAGTACAGTGAGGGAAAAAAGTATTTGATCCCCTGCTGATTTTTGTACGTTTGCCCACTGACAAAGAAATGATCAGTCTATAATTTTAATGGTAGGTTTATTTGAGATTTATTGTGTTATATTCTCCTACATTACACATTTCCACAAAATTCAAAGTGTTTCCTTTCAAATGGTACCAAGAATATGCATATCCTTGCTTCAGGGCCTGAGCTACAGGCAGTTACATTTGGGTGTCATTTAGGCAGAAATTGAAAAAAAGGGGGCTATCCATAATTTTTTTAAAGAAGGTCATACAAAGAACTAATTTCCTATTTGATTTTGAATTTGAAGACCCTGTGAAGTATAAAATATGAAGTATGTGAATATTTGATGAAAATTTGAATTGGGCTTTGCTGATATTAACCCAAACAAATGCATTGAATAACAGATTCACTACATGGAACAACAGATGAAAAGTTTGTTCTGAGAAATATAAGAAAGCTCAGGAAACATCCAAATATATATATATATATTTTCTAAACATTTATTTAACCCCTTATTTTTTGCACTGAACAGTCTCCATATACAGTGCATTCGGAAAGTATCCCTTTTTCCATATTCTGTTACGTTACAGCTTTATTCTAAAATGTATTGAATAAATGGTTTCCTCATCAATCTACACACCATACCCCATAATGACAAAGCACTTTTTTTTTTTTACTTTTTGAAAATGTATTCAAATTTAATACAGAAATACCTTATTTACATATGCATTCAGACCCTTTTTATGACACTCAAATTGAGCTCTGTTGCATCCTGTTTCCATTGATCATTCTTGAGATGTTTCTACAACTTGATTGGAGACCACCTGTGGTAAATTCAATTGATTGGACATGATTTGGAAAGGCACACACCTGTCTATATAAGGTCCCACAGTTGACAGTGCATGTAAGAGCAAAAACCAAGCCATGAGGTCGAAGGACTTGTTCGTAGAGCTCTGAGAAAGGATTGTGTCGAGGTACAAAAAATATCTGCAGCATTGAAGGTCCCCAAGAACACAGTGGCCTCCATCATTCTTAAATGGAAGAAGTTTGGAACCACCAAGACTCTTCCTAGAGCTAGTCGCGCAGCCAAACTGAGAAATCGGGGAAGAAGAACCTTGGTCAGGAAGTTGACCAAGAACCCAATGGTCACTCTGACAGAGCTCCAAAGTTCCTCTTAGGAGATGGGAGAACCTTCCAGAAGGACGACCATCTCTGCAGCACTCCACCAATAAGGCCTTTACGGTAGAGTGGCCAGACGGAAGCCACTCCTCAGTAAAAGGCACATGACAGCCCACTTGGAGTTTGCCAGAAGGCACCTAAAGACTCTCAGACCATGAGAAACAAGATTCTCTGGTCTGATGAAACCAAGATTGAACTCTTTGGCCTGAATGTCAAGCGTCACTTCTGAAGAAAACATGGCCCCATCCCTACGGTGAAGCATGGTGGTGGCAGCATCATGCTGTGGGGATGTTTTTAAGCGTCAGAGACTGGGAGACTAGTGAGGATCGAAGACGAATGTAACAAAGTACAGAGAGATCCTTGATGAAACCTGCTCCAGAGCGCTCAGGAACTCAGACTTGGGCAAAGGTTCACCTTCCAACAGGACAATGACCCTAAGCACACAGCCAAGACAACGCAGGAGTGGCTTTGGGATACATTTCTGAATGTCCTTGAGTGGCCCAGCCAGAGCCCGGACTTGAACCTGATCGAACATCTCTAGAGAGACCTGAAAATAGCTGTGCAGCGCCGCTCCCCATCCAACCTGACAGGGCTTGAGAGGATCTGCAGAGAAGAATACAGATGTGCCAAGCTTGTAGTGTCAAAACCAAAAGTGATTCAACAAAGTACTGAGTACAAGGTCTGAATACTTATGTGAATGTGATTACAGTTTTTTATTTGTAATACATTTCCAAATATTTCTAAAAACCTCTTTTTGCTTTTTCATTATGGGGTATTGTGTGTAGATTAATGATGGAAATAAACAATTTAATCCATTTTAAATTATACTGTAACGTAACAAAATGTGGAAAAAGTCAAGGGGTCTGAATACTTTCCGATTGAACGGTATACTTCCATAAATTCTTTCAACTGGTACCTTCAGACGGGTCTTGTGAGGCCTGTTGGCCTCCTAGAGCAAAACAACCAACCGACATGTACTGTACGTGTTCATTACTCTCACCTTTCCACAGTGTTCGGACACTACAGACAGATGTTTGCGGATCGGCTGTACCAACTTCAGACGAGTCTCAAGAGACGCTTGTGGGGGTCGTAGAGCAAAACGGAGAACACCATCAGATGCGGAAGTGTGACATTGGCGGATGAGGTGGTTTGAGATGCATCCGATGCAAAAAAAAAATGATATCTCTAGCTGACATTTGTAGGGTCTTACATTTGTAGACTCCTACATTTCCTCAGTGAAAACAATGTATACTTTATACCAAAGTATCATATGACAGACCATGTATTCACCCTGCACATGCTAATTGACAAACAAAAATGTTTTTGACTCAATTTAGCATGAAGGTCTGCGATATAAATTGAGGGAATGTGGTGTTGGGGGAACTGTTTGGTTAAAATTGTCAAAAAAACATAGATTTCTTTCCACAGGGTGGTGGGGTGAGACAGGGATGCAGCTTGAGCCCCATCCTCTTCAACATTTACAGGATATCAATGAATTAGTGAGGGCATTAGAATAGTCTGCAGTACCCGGCCTCACCCTAGTAGAATCTGAAGTCAAATGTCTACTGTTTGATGATGATCTGGTGCTTCTGTCCCCAACCAAGGAGGGCCTACAGCAGCACCTAGATCTTCTGCACAGATTCTGTTAGACCTGGGCCCTGACAGTGAATCGCAGTAAGATAAAAATAATGTTGTTTCAAAAAAAGGTCCAGTTGCCAGGTCCACGAATACAAATTCCATCTAGACACTGTTGCCCTAGAGCACACAAAGAACCTATACCTGGCTCTAAACATAATCACCACAGGTAACTTCCACAAAGCTGTGAACAATCTGAGCAACTAGACAAGAAGGGCCTTCTATGCCATCAAAAGGAACATAAAATTCAACTTCCCAATTAGGATCTGGCAAAAAATACTTGAATCAGTTATAGAACCCATTGCTCTTGTTGGTTGTGTAGTCTCACCAACCAAGAATTCACAAAATAGGACAAACACCAAATTGAGACTGTATGCAGAATTCTGCAAAAACATCCTCAGTGCACCACATAAAACATCAAATAATGCATGCAGAGCAGAATTAGGACGATACTCGCTAATTATCAAAATCCAGAAAAGACCCGTTAAATTCTACAACCACCTAATAGGAAGCAACTCCCAAACCTTCCATAACAAAACCATCTCCTACAGAGAAATTAACCTGGAGAAGAGTCCCCTAAGCAAGCTGCTCCTGGGGCTCTGTTCACAAACACAAACAGACCCCACAGAGCCCCAGGACAGCAACACAATTAGAACCAACCAAATCATGAGAAGACAAAAAGATAATTACTTGATACGTTGGAAAGTATTAACCAAAAATACAGAGCAAACTAGAATGCTATTTGGCCGAAAACAGAGTACACAGTGGCATAATACCTGACCACTGTGACTGGCCCAAAATTAAGGAAAGCTTTGACTATGTACAGACTCAGTGAGCATAGCCTTGCTTTTGAGAGGCCGCCGTAGGCAGACCTGGCTCTAGAGACAAGACAGGCTATGTGCACACTGCCCACAAAATGAGGTGGAAACTGAGCTGCACTTCCAAACATCCTGCCAAATTTATGACCATATTAGAGACACATATTTCCCTCGTCTTACATAGACCCACAAAGAATTAGAAAATAAATATAATTTTGATAAACTCCCATATCTATTAGGTAAAATACCACAGTGTGCCATAACAGGCTGCATCACATCCGGCCGTGATTGGGAGTCCCATAGGGCAGCACACAATTGGCCCAGTGTCGTCTGGGTTTGGCCGGGGTAAGCCGTCATCGTAAATAAGAATTTGTTCTTAACTGACATGCCTAGTTAAATAAATATATATTTTTAAAACAGCAGCAAGATTTGTAACCTGTTGCCACAGGAAAAGGGCAACCAGTGAAGAACAAACAACATTGTAAATACAACCCTTATTTATGTTTATTTATTTTCCCTTGTGTACTTCAACTATTTGCACATTGTTACAGCACTGCACATAGCCATAATATAACACTTGAAATGTCCATTTTGTTTTAAACTTTTGTGAGTGTAATGTTTACTGTTCATTTTTGATTGTTTATTTCACTTTAGTTTATTATCTATTTCACTTGGTTTGTTAATTTCACTTTAGTTTATTATCTATTTCACTTGGTTTGTTAATTTCACTTTAGTTTATTATCTATTTCACTTGGTTCGGCAATGTAACATTAGTTTCCCATGCCAATAAAGCCCTTTGAATTGAAATGATAGGGAGGGAGGGAGGGAGGGAGGGAGGGAGGGAGGGATAGGGTTACTCTAGGAACGACAGAACCCAGTGACATGACACAGATGTAGGACAGAGCTACTGTGCAGCCAAAGAGAGAGAAAGAGAAGGGGGAGGGGAGGAGGAGAGAAGAGGGGGAGGGGAGGAGGAGAGAAGAGAGGGGAGGAGGAGAGAAGAGGGGGAGGGGAGGAGGAGAGAAGAGGGGGGAGGGGTATGTGAAATCACACTGCTGTTCTGTTTGACACTACCTTGGAGTAGAGACGCCAGCACACACGAAAGCACACACAAATGAATTACACATTTGTTATAGCTATAGGCTACTCCCAAACACCTAGGTATAGGCCTATATACTGTTTAGGTATATCTTGGCCCACTAACAAATATCTACACGTCCATTAACACATACATTTGCTCTCTCACTAAAATGCTGACAAAACATATATACACACACACACACAACTATCCACAGTCAGCGAGCCAGCCCTGGACTATATAAACCCACAGCTTATGGCTGTATGGCTAGAGGGCTAATGGCCAACTCCTCCCTCCCTCACACCTGCTAGGGCCCACAGCAAGGTCATACACCTCAATTACCCTCTACAGGGAGAGGGGGAGGAGGGAGAGAGAGAGAGAACATGGGGAGAGAGCGAATGGAGAGAGAAGGAGGTGAAGCCAGATTTCACGCTATCCTGAGCACTGGCTAACACGCACCAATGATTCCTGACATTTTATTTATGACGCCAGAGGTTTAATACCTGCTCTCCTCCTCTCTCTCTTTCCCTTCTCCCTCTCCCTCACACTTCCTCCCCCTCTTTCTCTCCATCTCCCTCTCTCTCTTTCTATTTCTCTCCTCCTATCTGTCTATAGTCAGTCATGTCAGCATGAGCCTTCCATCTATTCAATTACACTTCCCATAATCTACAAGTCATGAATATAATATAGCTGCTGTATATAAATCACCTTATTATTATGAAGATCTACGGTCTTCAAGTGAACAGTAGAGGGTCGTTCCACCTCAAAACGCACATAAAAGAGGATTTCCATCTTGGATTGTTCTGAAATCATTTCTGTTGTTAGAAACAGATAAGTTTAGCATTCCTGCAACATTATTTAGTTGAAACCTGTTCAGATAAATTTGCCATTGAAGTTGTTGGGTTAATGTCCCATCCTACATCCTGATATTACCACGTTCTGACCACTAGATGGTACTGTTCCTGCTATTAGGTCAAATTGTTAAAGGGATAGCTCACCCAAATTACAAAATTACATATTGGTTTCTTACCCTGTACGCAGTCTATGGACCACGTATGACAGCAACATATGCTCTGGTTTTGTTTACCTGGCCACTGTTTCAAATGCAAAGGATGTAGGATGGGACATAAAACCAACAACTTCAATTACTAATTTCTCTGAACAGGGGGGAAAAAAAACATAACCAAATTCACTGAGAACACATTACATAGGATGAGGAAACAATTCTCTGAGCCGCAGCTCCATACTCCTTGTCAAACATAGAGAACTGATGCTACCGTATATACTCGTCGTTGGGGTGGGATTGGCATGGGGTGGTTGGGAGGGGCATGGGGTGTGTGGGAGGGGCATGGGGTGTGGGGGAGGGGCATGGTGTGTGTGGGAGGGGCATGGGGTGTGGGGGAGGGGCATGGGGTGTGTGGGAGGGGCATGGGATGTGTGGGAGGTGCATGGGGTGTGGGGGAGGGGCATGGAGTGTGTGGGAGGGGCATGGGATGTGTGGGAGGGGCATGGGGTGTGTGGGAGGGACATGGGGTGTGTGGGAGGGGCATGGGGTGTGGTGGAGGGGCATGGGGTGTGTGGGAGGGGCATGGGGTGTGGGGGAGGGGCATGGGGTGTAAACGGGTTCCATGGTTGGCTTTTGACTACTTTGGATTCCTCATGTCTTACTCATTGTTCGATTTTGTTTTGGTCCAAATCAGATGCTAGGTATTATAATTATTTAACACTATATTGATCATATCA
>NW_021822237.1:27500-33515 GCF_901001165.1 Salmo trutta
AGTCCAACCTAGTTAGGGCCGTAGGGTTCAGTCCAACCTAGCTAGGGCCGTAGGGTTCAGTCCAACCTAGCTAGGGCCGTAGGGTTCAGTCCAACCTAGTTAGGGCCGTAGGGTTCAGTCCAACCTAGCTAGGGCCGTAGGGTTCAGTCCAACCTAGCTAGGGCCGTAGGGTTCAGTCCAACCTAGCTAGGGCCGTAGGGTTCAGTCCAACCTAGTTAGGGCCGTAGGGTTCAGTCCAACCTAGTTAGGGGTCAGAGTGCACTGGAGAACTAGGCTATACCGGCACACTGATACACAGCTACAGGACACAGAGAGACAAAGGCTGCATACCTTATGGCACCCTATCCCGATTTAGTGCACTACTTTTGACCATGTAGGGAACAGGATTAAATTTGGCATGCAGTATGTAGTACTACACAATCAGCTGAATGATAGGGAGGAGAGAGGGTGAGGAGGGGAGGGAAAAGGAGAAGTAAAGGGAGATAAAATGAGTGTCCTTGGTGTACAGTGTCCTTGTTCTTAAAATAAAAAGTGTTTGAAATCCCATGTATTATTATTATTATTATTATTATTAGATGGCTGGAAAAAGAGGAGGAGTAGGGAAGGTGGCTATGGAGAGGTGGAGCTTGTAAAGACAAGGAGAGGAGGAGAGGAGCGACAGTATTCTGTGTTGACAAACGATCGGAGAAAAACAAAGCTCAGCAAAGCCTGACCATCAACCTGCGACATGATATGACATGCAACATACATACATCACAAGAGGAACATTACACCCCCCCCCCCCCCCCCCGCGACCCCAATCTGACCCCTCTCTCCTCTCCGATCATGGTAATCACAGCCATCGATCCCTTTCCTCTCCTTTCCTCCCTCCCACCCGGCCCTTCTCCTCTCCTCCTCTCACCCCTCCATCTCTGGTAACATAATCAGGTTAATACATTACTGTAAGCCAATGGGCTGATCGATGAGAGCATCTCAGGGGTGACCCCAAGGTCACAGGGGGGACACGGGGTCATGGGCAGAGGAGAAGGACCACCTGGTTACTGTAGCCGTGGCACGCACTCGACTCCACACGCACGCACACTGAGCAGGGAGGGGTCGAATGTCGATGAGGCAGTGTGTCATCTGGTGCGTGTGTGTGTGTGTGTCTGACATTTGTGTGTGTGTGTGTGTGTCTGACACACACACACACACACACACACACACACACACACACACACACACACACACACACACACACCCATATACACACACACACACACACGTGCGTGCGTACTTGCACGCAAAAAACAAATGCACAGACACACACACACACACACACATAAACACATTCACAGAGAAATGCTGGTTTGGGCGGTTCAACCTGGTTTGGGCGGTCCAACCTGGTTTGGGCGGTCCAACCTGGTTTGGGCGGTCCAACCTGGTTTGGGCGGTTCAACACACACACAAACACGGGAGGGAGAAAGGTAGTCTAGTGGTTAAGAGCGCTGGGACAGTAACTGAAACGTCACTGGTTTGAATCCCAAGCTGACTAGGTGAAAAATCTGCCGATGTGCCCTTGAGCAAGGCACTCAACCCTAGTTCCTCCTGTAAGTCACTCTGGATAAGAGCATCTGCTACATAACAAAAATGAAAAGAGTGAGTAAAAAAAACTCTGTTGTTCAGAGAATTACAGAGAGGAGTAAAAACACAGGGCAGGGATATTCTATTTCAATTTGGGGCCTAGGTTCTCCTTACTTCTTTTATCCTCTCTGTCTTTAGTCTTTACCAGAAATCCATAAAATCCCTGCCAGGACACAAACACAGGCACATGCTTAACCCTGTCACACGAAAGAACAGAATGACTCACAAACCCACACACGAACATATAGAAATACACGTACTACACCCACTCCACACACAATACGGAGTAAGTAGGGTGTGCTCTCATAAGAGTTGCAGAGAGAGGGAGTGGAGTGCTTGCCAAGGGGCCCAGGTGAGTAAAGGGGTACAGGTAACAGTTGAAGTCGGAAGTTTACATACACCTTAGCCAAATACATTTAAACTCAGTTTTTCACAATTCCTGACATTTAATCCTAGTAAAAATTCCCTGTCTTAGGTCAGTTAGGATCACCACTTTATTTTAAGAATGTGAAATGTCAGAATAATAGTAGAGAGAAGGATTTATTTCAGCTTTTATTTCTTTCATCACATTCCCAGTGGGTTAGAAGTTTACATACACTCAATTAGTATTTGGTAGCATTGCCTTTAAATTGTTTAACATGGGTCTAACGTTTCAGGTAGCCTTCCACAAGCTTCCCACAATAAGTTGGGGGTATTTTGGCCCATTCCTCCTGACAGAGCTGGTGTAACTGAGTCAGGTTTGTAGGCCTCCTTGCTCGCACACGCTTTGATACAATTAATTATAAGTGAAATAATCTGTCTGTAAACAATTGTTGGAAAAATGACTTGTGTCATGCACAATGTAGATGTCCTAACCAACTTGCCAAAACTATAGTTTGTTAATTAACAAGAAATGTGTGGAGTGGTTGAAAAACGGGTTTTAATGACTCCAACATAAGTGTATGTGAACTTCCAACTTCAACTCTATGTGTGTGTGTGTGTGTGTGTGTGTATCAGCTCGTTCAGTAAAACTAGTGCCTTCCCAGCCCCTGCACAGAGATGTTCCTACTATGAAAAATTCATTTTGCTGGTCCCCACATGGAAAAAAGCTATTTTAGGCTTAGTGGTTCAGTTTAGGGTTAGAATTAGGGTTCAATTTAGGGTTGGGGGTTAAGATTATGGTTAAGGTTTTGTTAAGGGTTAAGTTTAGGGGTTAGGGAAAATAGGATATTGAATGGGAATAAATTGTTTGGTCCCCACAAGGATAGTAAAATAAAAGTGTGTGTGTGTGTGTGTGACTCCACAGCCCCAATACAGAGATGTCCCTAACATGACTGGAATCCATTTACTAAACTAAACAAATCCCAGTCTGTCTCCATCTCACAGGAAACCATGTCCACCTATGTTTTTCTTACAACTCTCTGTCACAATTATCTCTCTCACACACACACACACACACACACACACACACACACACACACACACACACACACACACACACACACACACACACACACACACACACACACACACACACACACACACACACACACACACACACTCTCTCTCTCTCTCTCTTTCTGGTGTCTCTTTCTGCTTCTCTCACAAATCTAGACAAACTTGAACAAACAAGGAAGTCAGTCCAAGCATGTGGATTTCTCTTTCCTCCAATCCAGTCTCCAGTCTCTCCGACCCCTAAACCAAACCCCAGTCCTAACCCCGAGTCCTAACCCCCAGTCCTAACCCCCAGTCCCAGCCCAGGCGCCAGCCAGTAAGCCAGCCACCCCTAACCCACACCCTGCCGTCTCTCTCTCTGTCTCTCCCTGTTTGTCTATTCCACTCCACCTCCTCCTCCTGTTTCTCGAGCACAACACCAGCCAGCCCCCACCCCCCCTTCTCTCTCTCTTCCCTCTGTCTCCCTTTCTTCTCCAGGCAGCACACTCAATCACACCCGCCCTCCCGCCCGCCCTGTCTCCCCCCCCCACCCCCCTCTCTCCTCACCCCCCACCATCACCGCCTTCATTCCAATGAATGCACAATCCACCCTTCAGCCATGGGGGACTGACCCAGAGGCTGGGGTGGGGGTGGCACAACCACATACACACACACACACACACACACACACACCCACACACACACACACTCCCCTATGTGTGTGCACATCTGCAGAGGGAACAGACGACCACCAGGGAAAAGATAGAGGACGCGGGCAGACACACACACCCACACCTTGTCATAAAGCCTGGTGCAGGAAATGGTTTGTTGCTACAAGGACATCCTGGCCAGAGGCCACTGTCATCATCACCTCATAAGTCAACTAAATAACACCATAACATCTCATATTTCAGTTGTAATGAACACTATTAGAAATCAGCGGAGGCTGGTGGGAGGAGCTATAGGAGGACGGGCTCATTGTAATGGCTGGAATGGAACCAATGGAACGGAGTCAAACACATCAAACATATGGAAAGCACATGTTTGACTCTGTTCCATGATTCCATATGTGTTATTTCATAGTTTTGATGTCTTCACTATTATTCTACAATGTAGAAAGTAGTAAAAATAAAGCAAAACCCTGGAATGAGTAGGTGTGTCCAAACTTTTGACTGGTACTGTATTTTTTTAACCTTTATTTAACTAGGCAAGTCAGTTAAGAACAAATGCTTTTCAATGACAGCCTAGGAACAGTGGATGAACTGCCTTGTTCAGGGGCAGAACGACAGATTTGTACCTTTTCGGCTCAGGGATTCGAACTTGCAACCTTTCGGTTACTAGTCCAATGCTCTAACCACTAGGCTACGCTGCCGCCCCGAGAGTATACACATATACATGCTGTAAAATATGCTGTACTAGAAACAGAAACTCCCCAAGAGAAATATCTATATAAAGCCAGGATTAGGAGTAGTAGTAGCGTAGTGTGTGTCCAGATTATAGTATAAACAGATTAGGGGGTCTGTCTAGCGTAGATATTTCCTTATAGATCGATAATGACGGAAGAGGCAGGCACACCAGATCTATTCTAAAACTAGCACAGCAGTCGACCCGGGCTGAACCGCTGCGCCTGCCGGCTCCGAGCACCAGGCGACTGAAAAAAAGAGAACGAGGGATAAACTTCCGGTTTTAATGAATTAATGGATCAAGTGATTACGGAGCGAGGGAGAGAAAGAGAGAGCGAGGCAGAGAGAGGGAGAGAGAACGAAGGAGGAGGGAGGGCAGGACAATCCCTAGAGGAGAGGAGGAAGGGGAAGAAAAGGGAATAGTGACACATGGGAGATGGGTCCAGTGATTTAGTCTCTCCTATGTGTCTGTGTTGGGGGGGGGGGGGGGGGGGGGGGGGGATCCGTAGGAATCACTTTACAGCTGTTGATGAGCTGTGTGCTTCTCTAGTGCTTTAGTGAGGAGTGTTTCTATTCTCTAGGAGCTTGGATTGGTTTGAATCAGGTACTTAAGGAGAACTGGGAACACCAGGCACAGACAGACACACACACACACACACACGTAACATCAGCTCCAGGCGGAAACCGGATGCATGCACACATTTCATTGATACCATTCTCCGGGATATGACTAATGTCACACACACACACACACACACACACACACACACACACACACACACACACACACACACACACACACACACACACACACACACACACACACACACACACACACACACACACAACAATAGCACGTTGATTACTACAGCTCACATTAGCCCTTGAATACCTCCCTACATCCGCCTGTTATCAGTAACACACACACACACCCATAACCCCCTCCCCACACACACACACACTCACCGCGGACTAGTGACCAGAACAAACACCCGACCGCACCAGCCCACACCACACGAGCCCAGCCCAGCCCAGACGAGCCCAGACGAGCCCAGCCCAGACCAGCAGCTACAAACAGCCACAATGCCAATCACACTACAGTACTACATACACAGCCTCAGCTAGCTTCAGCCCTGGCTCTCTCTCAGTACGCACATAGGGATAAGTATGTACTACTTAATGCTTAGCCAGCAAGTCCCATAGCAGAGATCCATATGTTAAACCAAAGAGAAAGACAGAGACAGAGAGAGAGCGAGAGAGAGAGAGAGAGAGAGAGAGAGAGAGAAGCTTGCAATTCAAATCGTAGGGGGAACCTCCACTGACTGCATGAGAAAAAAAGAGCAGAAGAGAGAGAATGAGAAAGAAGGGGAGAGAGAGAACAAGATAGAAGGGGAGAGAGAACGAGAGAGATAAGATAGAAGAAGAGAAAGAATAAGAGATGAGGAGGGAGAGAGAACGAGAAAGAGAGAGAAGAGAACGAGAAAGAACGGGAGAGAGAACAAGATAGAAGGGGAGAGAGAGAGAACAAGACAGAAGGGGGAGAGAGAGAGAGAACAAGACAGAAGGAGAGAGAGAGAGA